>NW_027601740.1:0-79291 GCF_053455715.1 Rhinoraja longicauda
TCTTTTAAATATCTGGACGTTCTTAAATGGTCTGGGTGGCTATGGACTGAATGCTATAAATCAGATTTGTATATATGATTATATGGTGGTTCCTGTGGACATGATGGTCAACCTGAAGTCGTTGTGCACGTGGGCACGAATGACGTCGGGTGGAAGAGGAAGGAGGTGCTACAGCGGGAGTTTAGAGAGTTAGGAAAAAGACTGAGAAGTAGAACGTCGAAGGTGGTTATCTCTGGACTGCTACCGGTACCTCGTGCTGGTGAGGCCAGGAACAGAGAGATAGAGGGTATGAATTTATGGCTGAGGGGCTGGTGCAGAGAGCAGGGATTTAGATTTCTGGACCACTGGGATCTCTTCTGGGCTAGGGGTGACTTGTACAAAAGGGACGGGTTACATCTTAACAGCAGGGGGACAAACATTATGGCAGGCAGGTTTGCTAGTGCGACACCTGTGGCTTTAAACTAAGTAGTGGGGGGGAGGGGTTAACAAATTGGGAATATGAAGATGAGGTTAAAGGGAATACAGGAGATATTGCAGAAGACTCGGAAGAATGGGAACAGAAGTTCTAGAGGGGGAAAGAGAGTAAGGGCAGGGCCATTTGTGACCGATGTGAGAGGGGAGGTAAATACAGAAGTTAAAGTGTTGTACTTAAATGCGCGTAGTACAAAAGATAAAGTGGATGAGCTTGAGGCTCAGTTAGTCATGGGCAAGTATGATGTTGTAGGGATCACTGAGACGTGGCTACAAGAGGACCAGGGCTGGGAACTGAATATTCAGAATAACACAACGTATAGAAAAGACAGACAGGTGGGCAGAGGGGGTGGGGTTGCTCTGCTGGTAAGGAATGATATTCATTCCCTTGCAAGGGGTGACATAGAATCAGGAGATGTTGAATCAGTATGGATAGAAATGAAGAATTGTAAGGGTAAAAAGACCCTAATGGGAGTTATCTATAGGCCCCCAAACAGTAGCCTCGACATAGGGTGCAAGTTGAATTAGGAGATAAAATTGGCGTGTCACAAATGTAATGTTACGGTGGTTATGGGAGATTTCAACATGCAGGTAGACTGGGAAAGTCAGGTTGGAAATGGACCCCAGGAAAGAGAGTTTGTGGAGTGCCTTCGAGATGGATTCTTAGAACAGCTTGTACTGGAGCCTACCAGGGAGAAGGCAATTCTGGATTTAGTGTTGTGTAATGATCCTGATCTGATAAGGGGACTAGAGGTAAAAGAGCCATTAGGTGGCAGTGATCACAACATGATAAGTTTTACTCTGCAAATGGAAAGGCAGAAGGGAAAATCGGAAGTGTCAGTATTACTGTATAGCAAAGGGGATTACAGAGGCATGAGGCAGGAGCTGGCCAAAATTGACTGGAAGGAGGCCCTAGCAGGGAAGACGGTAGAACAGCAATGGCAGGTATTCCTGGGAATAATGCAGAGGTTGCAGGATCAATTTATCCCAAAGAGGCGGAAAGACTCTAAGGGGAGTAAGAGACACCTGTGGCTGACAAGGGAAGTCAAGGACAGCATAAAAATTAAGGAGAGGAAGTATAACATAGCAAAGAAGAGTGGGAAGACAGAGGATTGGGACTCTTTTAAAGAGCAACAAAAGTTAACTAAAAAGGCAATACGGGGAGAAAAGATGAGGTACGAGGGTAAACTAGCCAATAATATAAAGGAGGATAGCAAAAGTTTTTTTAGGTACGTGAAGAGGAAAGAAATAGTCAAGGCAAATGTGGGTCCCTTGAAGACAGAAGCAGGGGAATTTATTATGGGGAACAAAGAAATGGCAGACGAGTTAAACCGTTACTTTGGATCTGTCTTTACTGAGGAAGATACACACAATCTCCCAAATGTTCTTGGGGCCGGAGAACCTAGGGTGATGGAGGAACTGAAGGAAATCCACATTAGGCAGGAAATGGTTTTGGGTAGACTGATGGGACTGAAGGCTGATAAATCCCCAGGGCCTGATGGTCTGCATCCCAGGGTACTTAAGGAGGTGGCTCTAGAAATAGTGGAAGCATTGGAGATCATTTTTCAATGTTCTATAGATTCAGGATCAGTTCCTGTGGATTGGAGGATAGCAAATGTCATCCCACTTTTTAAGAAAGGAGGGAGAGAGAAAACGGGTAATTATAGACCAGTTAGTCTGACATCAGTGGTGGGGAAGATGCTGGAGTCAATTATAAAAGACGAAATTGCTGAGCATTTGGATAGCAGTAACAGGATCATTCCGAGTCAGCATGGATTTACGAAGGGGAAATCATGCTTGACAAATCTACTGGAATTTTTTGAGGATGTAACTAGGAAAATTGACAGGGGAGAGTCAGTGGATGTGGTGTACCTCGACTTTCAGAAAGCCTTCGACAAGGTCCCACATAGGAGATTAGTGGGCAAAATTAGAGCACATGGTATTGGGGGTAGGGTACTGACATGGATAGAAAATTGGTTGACAGACAGAAAGCAAAGAGTGGGGATAAATGGGTCCCTTTCGGAATGGCAGGCAGTGACCAGTGGGGTACCGCAAGGTTCGGTGCTGGGACCCCAGCTATTTACGATATACATTAATGACTTAGATGAAGGGATTAAAAGTACCATTAGCAAATTTGCAGATGATACTAAGCTGGGGGGTAGTGTGAATTGTGAGGAAGATGCAATAAGGCTGCAGGGTGACTTGGACAGGTTGTGTGAGTGGGCGGATACATGGCAGATGCAGTTTAATGTAGATAAGTGTGAGGTTATTCACTTTGGAAGTAAGAATAGAAAGGCAGATTATTATCTGAATGGTGTCAAGTTAGGAAGAGGGGATGTTCAACGAGATCTGGGTGTCCTAGTGCATCAGTCACTGAAAGGAAGCATGCAGGTACAGCAGGCAGTGAAGAAAGCAAATGGAATGTTGGCCTTCATAACAAGAGGAGTTGAGTATAGGAGCAAAGAGGTCCTTCTACAGTTGTACCGAGCCCTGGTGAGACCGCACCTGGAGTACTGTGTGCAGTTTTGGTCTCCAAATTTGAGGAAGGATATTCTTGCTATGGTGGGCGTGCAGCGTAGGTTCACTAGGTTAATTCCGGGAATGGCGGGACTGTCGTATGTTGAAAGGCTGGAGCAATTAGGCCTGTATACACTGGAATATAGAAGGATGAGGGGGGATCTTATTGAAACATATAAGATAATTAGGGGATTGGACACATTAGAGGCAGGAAACATGTTCCCAATGTTGGGGGAGTCCAGAACAAGGGGCCACAGTTTAAGAATAAGGGGTAGGCCATTTAGAACGGAGATGAGGAAGAACTTTTTCAGTCAGGGAGTGGTGAAGGTGTGGAATTCTCTGCCTCAGAAGGCAGTGGAGGCCAGATCGTTGGATGCTTTCAAGAGAGAGCTGGATAGAGCTCGTAAGGATAGCGGAGTGAGGGGGTATGGGGAGAAGGCAGGAACGGGGTACTGATTGAGAGTGATCAGCCATGATCGCATTGAATGGCGGTGCTGGCTCGAAGGGCTGAATGGCCTACTCCTGCACCTATTGCCTATTGTCTATTGTCTAACGAGAGTAGGTTAAAAATCTGCAGATGTCGGTTTAAACCAAAGGTAGAAACAAAATGCTGGAATAACTCAGCAGGTCAGGCAGCATCTCTGGAGGGAAGGAATGGGTGACGTTTTGGGTCGAGAAGTTTCGTGTCTGAAGAAGGGTCTCGACCCGAAACATCACCCATTCCTTCTCTCCAGAGATGCTGCCTGACCCGCTGAGTTACTCCAGCATTTTGTGTCTCCCTAATGAGAGTAGGTTGGACTAATGGAGATGGGGCATCTTGGTCGGCATGGGCAAGTTGGGCCAAAGGGCCTGTTTCCATGCTGTACGACTCTACGACACTAAACTGGATTATTTGGGGAACTTCTCAATCTTTTCCACTCTAGCGGAGAATGCCACTGTCAGCATCTACAACCTTTCTAAAGGATTAAAAATGAAGTCAAATATCTTTTTAAAGTTAAGAAAGAAGCAACTGCAGAAACTAGGTCTACAGAAATGGAGTATCTCAGCAGGTCTGGCAGCATCTATGAACAACATTGATTGGTGACATGTCTGACCGAAGAATGGCCTCGAACCGAAACATCACCTATCCACGTTCTCCAGAGATGCAGCATGTAACCCACTGGGTTACTCCAGCACTATTGTGTTCTACCTTTTTAAAGTCATGCAGGCAACTCATGTCAACTAGTCAGAATCCTCAGCTTCATAATCAACGAGAGGGAAAAGAAAACTCACACTAAAAATAAAACTCACACAAAAAGTCTTTTGTCGTCATCCAAGGACCCTCTCTCGTATATTTCATTCAATTGCCTCCTTATCACATGCACATTCCAGTCACAAAAAATAATGAAAGTATCAATTGTTTAACAGCAGACAAGTGGAAAATAATACTCAAAGCAATGAACTATAAAGAAAATGAATGTCCATCTCTTTGGTTGTCAGGCCATTAGTGGACTGATAGTGCTTAACACTCCCCTCAGCCCCAAAACACAATCACTTTATAAAATTATAAGCAGCTGAGATAGGGTAGATAGTCAGAATATTTCCTTCCCCCAGGGTGTAAACGTCAAATACTAGAGGGCAGAGGTTTAAGATCAGAGGGGAAAAGTTTAAAAGGAGATGTGCAAGACAAGTTTGTTCATGCTGCCTCGGCAAGTCCACCAACATAATCAAGGACCGGTCACATCCCGGTCGCTTCCTTGTCTCCCCCTCTCCCATCAGGCAAGGGGTACAGAAGTTTGAATACACATTCCTACAGATTCAGGGACAGTTTCTTCCCCCACTGTTGTCAGGCAACTGAACGGTCCTCTCACCAGCTAGAGAGTGGTCTAGACTTCCTATCACAGCTTCTTGGAGACTTTTAAACCATATTTAATCGGACTATATCTTGCACTAAACGTTATACCCTTTATCTGTACACCGTGGACGGCTTGATTGTACACATGTATCGTCTTTTCTTGCACAGGATAACATGCAAACAACAGCTTTTCACTGTACCTTGGTACACGTGACAATGATAAACTAAACTAAAGTTTACATAGAATTGGAGGTGCCTGGGACATGGTGCCAGGGGTGGTGGTAGAAATAGATACAAGTGGCATTTAAGAGGCTTTAGGTAGGCATCTGAATATGTAGGGAACGGAGGGGTAAATATTACAGGCAGACAGTAATCAGCAGATTAATTTAGTTTTATCTGGAGTTCCTAAGTTCATAAATCATTGGAGCAGAATTAGGCCATTCAACCCTTCAAGTCTGGTCCATCATTCAATCATGGCTGATCTATCTTTTCCTCTCAACCCCATTCTTCCTGCCTTCTCCCCATAACTCTTGACACCCTTACTAATCAAGAATCTGTCAATCTTACCATAAAAATACTGAATGGCCTCCACAGCTGTCTGTGGCAATGAATTTCACAGATTCACCACCCTCTGTAGAAATTCTTCCTCACCTCCTTTCTAAAGGTATGTCCTTATATTCTGAGGCTATGCCCTCCAGTCCTAGACTCTCCCACTAGTGGAAACATTTTCTCCACATCCACTACCTAGGCCCTTCATTATTCATTAAGTTTCAATGAGGTCCTCCTTCATCCTTCTAAACTCCATCAAGTACAGGCCATCAAATGAGTGTGAGGAGTGTGCAGGACACTGTAAAAACAAGGATATTCAGATGCCGGTTTACCAAAGGAAATAAAAACAACACCGAGTGCTGGAGCAACTCAGCGGGTCAGGGGGCATCTCAGGACAACATGGATAGGTGATGTTATGGATAGGTGATGTGATGGGTTGGGACACTCCTTCAGATATATGATGGTAAAGGACATTAGCAGCATGAGACACGTCCATCGCTACACATACAGCAATACAGCACAGGAACAGGCCCTTTATCTCATGATGGCTGTGTCATACAACAATAAGTACAAACTGGATTAAAAAACAAATAGATGAACTGACACTTCAACCTCACGGACACATACTTTTTCCAAAGCTCCATTTCCAAGCAACGCTGGTCAAAAATATTCCTCGAGATCTTCTCCACCAGGAAGAGAACCACTGCCCTGTATTCAACACAAAAGGTTAGTATTACACAGTGCTTTTTTGTCGACAAATGGGTGTCAGTATGCATACAACAGTTCACGGGATGCTACGCATCGATCTAGTTTAACTTTGAATAACACCAGCACGTACCGTTATGGAAAACAAAATCACCTGTATTAAACGACCTGCACCAGCCAATCCACAGGTCTTTAATTTTGAAAATGGGATCTGACGAGGGAACTAGAGCTATGGCAGCCGACCTATTGTGATCAAGTTAAATGGTATTTATTTATATATTGTATTATTAATTTGTGTTATATTTTTTATTGTCATTATGTGTGGACAATGCACTCGCATTTGGAGAACTGTGAGCAAATTTGGGCCCATATCTGAGGAAGGATGTGCTGGCTCTGGAGAGGGTCCAAATGGAGATTTACAAGAATGAATCCAGGAATGAGTGGGTTTTGCATATGATGAATGTTTGACAGCACTGGGCCTCTACTCGCTGCAGTTTAGAAGGTTGAGGGGGGACCTCATTGAAACTTACAGAATAATGAAAGGCATAGAGTGGATGTGGAAAGGATGTTTCCACTGGTGGGGGAGTCTAGGACCAGAGGCCAGAGCCTCAGAATTAAAGGGTGCACTTTTAGAAAGGAGGTGAGGAGGAACTTCTTTAGACAGAGGGTAGTTAATCTGTGGAACTCATTGCCACAGAGGGCCGTGGAGGTCGAGTCAGTGGATATTTTTAAGGCAGGGAGAGACAAATTCTTGATTAGTACGAGTGTCAAGGGTTATGGGGAGAAGGCAGCAAAATGGGTTTAGGAGGCAGAGATCAGCCATGATTGAATGGCGGAGTAGACTCCATGGGCTGAATAGCCTAATTTTACTCCGAAAACTTGAACTTGTGTGGCCTCTGCATACACAATAGTATTAAAAGTCAGGCTGCACGTTTGAACGGCGCATTTAAATCTCTCATACCCAATTCAGATCAAGGGTCCTTCACCTGCAATTTGTATAGCATTGCCCTAAAGGGTGGCACAGCAGTAGAGTTGCTGCCTTACGGCGCCACAGACCCAGGTTCGATCCCGACTATGGATGCTGTCTGTACGTTGAGTTTGTACGTTCTCCTTGTGAGCGCATTGGTTTTCACTGGGTGCTCTGGTTTCCTCCCACATACATACAGGTTTGTAGGTTAATTGGCTTCGGTAAAATTGTAAATTGTCCTTAGCACGTGGGATAGTGCTGGTGTTCGGGGTTCAATGGGATTTTATTGTCACGTATGCACAGGTGATCGCTGGTTTGTGCGGACTCGGTGGCTGTTTCCGCACTATCTCAAGTCTAAAGGCACAGGTGCTGCCTGAACAGTTGAGCATTTTTGGTCAGATTTCACAGTATCCACAGTTCTTTTTATTTTCATTTGCTGTTGAATAGAACTTACCCTGATGACCCATACAAATGGCAGGCTCTTGCAATGCCTTTGCAAATTCCTTTCACTGCTTTGTTACTCTGGATCTTTGCCGCTTCCTCAGGTTTTCCCCAGACATTCATCACATGCCTACGTGAAAAATAGAATTATATAGACCCTGCTCATGTCTTTAAAAGCATAAATACATATAAAATTAGCTAGCACAATGTTAAAAGGATGCAAAAATCTCGTTTGTGTACACAAATCTTTCAGAGGTAACACAATGGGGGAGGGAAGGGGGTGGCACGGTGGCGCAGCAGCAGCGTTGCTGCCTTACAATGCCAGAGACCCGGGTTCGATCATGACTGCGGGTGCTGTTTGTAAGGATTTTGTATGTTCTCCTCGCGACAGTGTGGGTTTTCACCGGGTGCTCCGGTTTCCTCCCACACTCCAAAGACGTACAGTTTGGAGGTTAATTGGCTTTGGTAAAAATTGTAAATTGTCCCTAGTGTGTAGGATAATGCTAGTGTATAGGAATTGCTGGTCGGCACAGAGTCAGTAGGCCAGCGGGCCTGTTTCTGCACTGTATCTCTAAAGTAAACTGCAAAGACAAACAGCAATGTGACAGGTCCTTTGGATCTACATGGGTCCACAGTGACCATTTACGTCAATCCGACTCTAATCCCGATCTATTCCATTCACATCAACTCCTGCCACATTCAGCCACTAACCTACACACTCAGGCCAATTTGCAGAGGCGCCAATTAACATACCAACCTGCACATCTTTGAGATGGGGGAGGAAACTAGAGCACCAGGAGAAAACCCACATAATCACAGGAAGAAGGTGCAAACGTCAGACAGACAGCACCCGAGGTCAGGGGCGAAGCCGGGAAGCTGGAGACTCTACTAACTGCGCCACTGCACAACCAAACAGGAAACGGACCAGACCACACCTTCCAGTCTGCCCACTGCTAGGGTGGTTTGGGATCTTGTTGAAGGCAAATCATGAATTCTGCAAAGTGCTTGTCAAAAGAAAGATGGAGGTATTAGATCGCAAGACATTGCAGCAGAATTAGGCCATTCAGCCCATCAGGTCTGCTCTGCCATTCAATCACAGCCAATCTATTTTTCCATCTCAATCCCACTCTCCTGCCTTCTCCCCGTAACCTTTGACGCCCTTACTAATAAAGAACGTATCAATTTCCGCTTTAAAAATACCCAATGACTTGGCCCCTACAGCGGGTGGCACAGCAGTGGAGCTGCCCCCTTACAGCTCCAGAGATCAGGGATCGATCCTGATTACAGGTGCTGTCTGTACGGAGTTTGAACATTCTCCCTGTGACCGCATGGGTTTCCTCTGGCTGGTCAGATTTCCTCCCACACTCCAAAGGCGTACATGTTTGTAAGTTAATTGGCTTCTGTAAATTGTCCCGAGTGTGTAGGATAGTGTTTTGTGTACAGGATTATCACTGGTTGGCGCTGACATGGTTGGCCGAAGGGCCCATTTCCACACTGTATCTCCAAACAAAAACCCTCTGTGGCAATGAAATCCATCGATTCACCACCCTCTGGCTAAAGGAATTCCTCCTCATCTCCATTCTAAAGGTGCGTCCTTTTATTCCGAGGCTGCCCTTCGGTGTTAGATTCTCCCACTGGTACAAACATCCACGGTATTGAAGGATAGCTCAATGGAGCTGTTATTGTCACATGCGCAAAATGCAAATGCACAGTAAAATTATTTTCTTAGAAACAGTCCAGTAGAGTATGGCCCTACCCAAGCACATCTCCGATTAGCAAATTGTACAGAACTAGTCTACTCAGCCAACTTGTAAGAGGTACCATGTCCATCCGTGCTCAAGTTGTCATGAGCGGTGTGTTCCAGGATATAGACAATAGACAATAGGTGCAGGAGGAGGCCATTCGGCCCTTCGAGCCAGCACCGCCATTCAATGTGATCATGGCTGATCATTCTCAATCAGTACCCCGTTCCTGCCTTCTCCCCATACCCCCTGACTCCGCTATCCTTAAGAGCTCTATCCAGCTCTCTCTTGAATGCATTCAGAGAATTGGCCTCCACTGCCTTTTGAGGCAGAGAATTCCACAGATTCACAACTCTCTGACTGAAAAAGTTTTTCCTCGTCTCAGTTCTAAATGGCCTACCCCTTATTCTTAAACTGTGGCCCCTTGTTCTGGATTCCCCCAACATTGGGAACATGTTTCCTGCCTCTAACGTGTCCAACCCCTTAATAATCTTATACGCATAAGATGGATGCATGCAAAGAAGAGACAAAGCCCGGACAAAAAAGGGAAGACCAACATCAATTAAACTGACAAAGGTCATCCATGTGGAATCTTACCGATGCACTTCTGGGACTCTGGCAGCCAATCCTGCAAAACTGGCAGCAATGGTGTTAATCTCAACCTGTTTCAAAGTAGCAGTATGCCTGGATCTTTTGTCAAACATGTAATCTGATCTGTTCACTCCCAGCGTAATAGACTGAACAAGGGGAATGAATAAAAAAAATTAGACTTTAGTTTACACAAAAGCAAGAGGTCAAGCACTTTCCACGCAAAACATTTCTGTACCTCATTTCCTGGTGTGTAGGATTTAAGAAAGTGATAATTATTTCAGAAATTAAATTAAGTTCTTTGAGAATTGAGAGAACCGAACTGTTCTTCCACCTTGTCATGATCACGGGCAGCACATTCGGTGGGAACTGAACTTTAATCCAGTAATGTTTTGGGCCCCATATCTGAGGAAGTATGTGCTAGCATTGGAAAGGGTCCAGAGGAGGTACACAAGAATAATCCCAGGGATGACTGGATTAACGTATGAGCCTTTGATGGCACTGGGCCTGTACTCACTGGAGTTTAGATGAGGGGGGGGACCTCATTGAAATTTACCGAATAGTGAAAGGCCTGAATAGAGTGGATGCGGAAAGGATGTTTCCACTAGAGGCAGCGTTTAGGACCAGAGGCCATAGCTTCAGAATAAAAGGACGCACCTTTAGAAAGGAAATGAGGAATAATGTTTCGTCAGAGTGTGGTGAATCTGTGGAATTCATTGCCACAGATGGCTGCGGAGGCCAAGTTGATGGATATTTTCAAGGTGGAGATGGAAAGATTCTTGATAAGTACGGGCGTCAGGGGTTATGGGGAGAAGGAAGGAGAATGGGGTTGAGAGGGAAAGATAGATTAGCCATGAATGAAAGGTGGAGAAAGGCGAATGGCCTAATTCTGCTCCTAGAACTTATGAACTTAACAGTACAAAGCACAATCCATTACCTGGGCAATGCCTTCATCAAGCACCTGAGTGTAGATGTTGAGCAGGCGAGCTGTAAATTCATCAGCTTCTGCCGTGCTAGAAGTGACAGCAAGGAAAACATATTTGATAAGATTGCAGTAGTTAAACAAACAAAACAAAGAGAGACGCAAGAAACTGCAGGTCTGGAATCTTGAGCAGAAAAACAAAGTACTGGAGAACTCAGTGAGTCAAGAAGCATCTGTGGAGAGAATGGATAGGTGACGTTTCAGGTTGGGACCCTTCCTCAGGCTAACAGTAGAAGGCGGAGGGGACTGAAGAGGGTTGGAACAAAACCTGGTAAGTGATAGTTCAGTTTAGTTTATTGTCACATATACAGAGGTATGAAAAGATTTTGTTGCCTGCTATCCAGCCAGCGGAAAAATAATACATGATTACAATCGTTCCATTTACAGTGAGTAGATCGGTGGGGATGGTGAAAAGAGGTCGTGCGGAGGTCATCTGTATGTCACAATGTAGGAATCTTACCTTGCTAACGATTTTTTCAGAAATTCGGAATCCATGCTGATTCTATCAACCAGCAAGTTGAAGTCTTGCTGGACCTCAAATGCTTGGTTGAAGAGTCTTGTTTGTACCGGCGATGGGAACAAGGTGAAGGGAGCATAGCTGATCGTCTAGAAGGGAAAAAGTGTATGATCCATTCAACTCAGTATGCGAGACACTGGAGTTATCAACTTTAGAGGCAAAATCTAATACAGGTAGTTCTGCATAACGCACAGTTCCACAGCACAAAATCGATACAACACAAGTGATGAATTAAGGAATACTATCACCAAGGTCAAACTGCTTATAACACTGCTTAGAACAGCGCTCCTGGACAGTAAACTGGACTGGTCTAGGAACACTGAGGCCCTGTACAAAAAGGGACAGAGCCGACTGGACTTTTTGAGAAGTCTCCACTCCTTCAGCGTCTGCAGTAAGATGCTGCAGATGTTCCACCAATCAGTTGTAGCCAGTGCCATCATCTTCGCTGTTGTGTCCTGTGGCAGCAGGGCGAAGGTCGCAGACGCCAACATGATTAACAAACTCATCAGGAAGGCTGGCTCCGACATGGGGGCGGAATTGGATTCATGGGAGGTGGTCTTGGATGGGAGGATGCTCCTCAAACTGCAGAGCATCTTGGACAATACAGCTCACCCCCTCCATGACACATTGATCAACCCGAGGAGTACCTTCAACAAACTGGTTCCACCAAGTTGCAGTACCGAATGCCACAGGAGATCCTTCTTCCCTGTGGCTATCAAACTGTACAAATCCTCCCCCTTCTGTCGTGGGGTGGACTGTCTTCCCTCGCCCCCCTCCCCCCATCCCAAATCTTTACACATCCCC
Source organism: Rhinoraja longicauda (assembly GCF_053455715.1). NCBI lineage: Eukaryota > Metazoa > Chordata > Chondrichthyes > Rajiformes > Arhynchobatidae > Rhinoraja > Rhinoraja longicauda. The sequence continues at coordinate 12,118 of NW_027601740.1, forward strand.
AATCCTTTCCACGTCACTTTAATTTCATATTTCACGCATATTGTGTTTTATGACTGTTGGCAGATCAATTTCCCTCTGGGATAAATAAAGTTCTATCGCATCACATCGTAACACAATTGTGATTGGAATCAAGGGAACTTCTCAAAGGTTACTTTGGAAATTAACAAGCAGAGAAAAATCTGTCTTGAGTTCAAACACTATGAGGGTAAAAAAAACCTGTTTCCATGTAACATGCCCTCGGTATTCAGGCAACATTGTTTCTTAACACAATCTATCAGTTTTGCAACAGGTGGCCATTAAAATTGACAAATAATTGTTTCTTTTGACAATTCTGCAACAATACTCTGTTAAATTATAACATACAGCATCTAGTAATCTTACCTTGCAATAAAAAAAAATCTTGCTCTTGAAAAGGCCTTCTATTCCCCTCCCCCCAAACAGATTATTGTGAGTCTGTAGCTATTGAATCCCCAATCCCCTTACCCCATTTAAACAATTGTCTTCATTTGTGCTAGTGTACGGGTGATTCGCTGGTTGGTGCTGATTTGGTGGGCTAAAGGGCCTGTTTCCATGCTGCATCTCTAAAGTTTAAAGTAAAATGTAAAGTCATACCGCCCAAAATAAAAGGCCACTTTCACCAGCACTGACCTCACTGGAATTTGGATCTTCTTTGGTCCTCATAAGCACTCCATAAAGTTGAGCTGCATCTTTGGCAGCAAGCGCCAGGTGCTGGATGAGACTACTGTTCAGTAGAACTTCATCTGGTACAACTGGGATCAAAATCTGTAGAACAACAGAATAAGCTTAGAGCTAATATACACCTAGACATCAGAATTATTGCTCCTTTCATATTCCCAACACTACCTCTGCCAAATCTATTTCATCGGGATGCATCACAGCATTGTTCGGGAACAGCTCCATTGAAGACCATAAGAAATTGGTGGGAATTGTGGAGCAGCCCTGACCATCACGCAAACCAAAATCGCTTCCATTGACTCCATCTGTACTTCACGCTGCCTCGGCAAGGTCACCAGCATAATCAAGGACGAGTCGCACCCTGGACATTCCCCCTTCTCCCCTCCGACATGAGGTACAGAAGCGTGAAAATGCATTCCTCCATATTCAGGGACAGTTTCTTCCCCGCTGTTATCGGGCAACTGAAAGCTTCAACCAACAACTGGAGAACAGTCCTGAGCTACTATCTACCTCATTGGAGTCCCTCGGACTATCTTTAATTAGACTTTAGTGGAGTTTATCTTGCCCTAAACGTTATTCACGTTATTCCCTTTACCATGTATCTGTACACTGTGGATGGCTCAATTATAATCAATGCATTGTCATTCCGCTGACTGGTTAGCATGTAACAAAAGCTTTTCACTGTACCTCGATACATGTGACAATAAACTAAACAAAATGAATTTATCCAGGAATATGATTCTGCACAACTCTGACCAGGTGTTGGTCACATTTCCCCTCTGCTGGGGCAGCACAGTGGTGGAGCTGCTGCCTCACAGCTCCAGAGACTTGGATTAGATCCTGATTACGGCTACTGCTTGTACGTTCTCCATGTAACCGTGCGGGTTTTCTACAGGTGCTCCAGTTTCCCCCCACATCCCAAAGACATGCAGATTTGTAGGTTAATTGCCCCCCTATAAACCAGTCCTATTGTGTAGGATAACAAGGAAGTAGTGCACGGGTGATTGATGGTTGGTGGTGGGCCAAGGAGATCGTTGCTACGCTGTACATCAAAACTATGGTCCAATGTTACATTATTGAAACATTTACCAAGGCACAGTCAAGTTTCTTTTTGCATACAGTTCAGTAAATAAATCTTTCTAAACTATACATAAGCCTGTGTCGGCACAGCCCCGTGCCGATAGGGCACTGCGCCGACAGGGCCCCGTGCCGACAGAGCACCGCGCCGACCGAGCCGGTGTCGGCAGAGCACCGCGCCGACAGGGCCCCGCGCCGACAGAGCACCGCGCCAACAGGGCCCCGCGCCCGACATGGCACTGCGCCGACAGAGCGGAGGCATCAGGAATGGACTGATGGAGGTCGTCGAGGGTGCTGGTGCAGTGGATGTCGCGGGTACCGGTGGTTGAGGACGGGCCAGGTGGGAGCCAGAGGACATGCCACCAGGAACAAAGGAGGACCCGGCGTGAGGGGACCCCCATGAGGCGGCGCATTACATTGAGTCCTTGAAGCATTATATTGCATATATATGAAGCATTATATTGAGTCCTTTAAGCAAATTATCTAATATTTCCTGTTAAGAAGTGTAAATGCAGTAGTGATCCTGCATTGGATGGGCGTTATAGTGATCCTGCATAAGGATGGGCAATTGATAGAAGTGCCTGTGGAGGAATGTTGAACAGATTTTAACAAGGTTCAAGCAAGTCATGGAAAAGGGTTTGGCGGCTGGGGCCCGGGTTAGCACCACGGAGGCGTGAAGTGGGGTGTCGACAGTGGCGAGGCCTTGGCGGAGGAAGCGGTGAAGCCTCGCGACGCTGGGGTCTCGGCAGCGGTGAAGCCTCGCGACGCTGGGGTCTCGGCAGCGGTGAAGCCTCGCGATGCTGGGGGTCTCGGCAGCGGTGAAGCCTCGCGGCGGCAGCAATGCTTTGTGGGCCGACCCACGGTCAACGAGAGCGTGGAGGACCGCCTTGAGGGAGGGGGAAGAACAATGGAGGACCCGATGTAGGGGGACCGCCGTGAGGGACCTGGGGGGAGAACAATGGAGACCCAGTGTGTGGGTACTGTTGGGGGGACAAAAGGAGGGGCCGGCGTGCTTTGTAACTTTGTCAGTGCCTTAGGTGGCTGCTATTTGTATGCATTGTGTATGCAAGCAATGAAATGTCATTGTGCCTAGTCACGTGTGACAATGAAAGGGCCCGAGGGCCCATAGGCAGATTTCTATGGTGTAGAAAATGAGCTGCCAAAAATAACTTGGGAGCAGTTGCAAAAGAGAAAAACAACATTGGATAAGTGGGAGGTGTTAAAGCCGAGAGTTCAGAGTTCCTGCCATGGGCAAGAGGTAAAATGGCAAGTTTGGGGAAACTTGGTTAAGAAAGGACCAAGGAAGAGAAAGGCGCACATGGTGCATATTTGAAATTTATACATTGAATGAGTCCTCTGCAATTTAAAGCGGAAATTGATAGAATTTAAGAAATAAACAGGGCAAAAAGTGGCCATGAAATTACACCGGCAAGTAGGATTCAGGAGAATCCCATCATCTTTTATAAGTAGAGACACAAGGAACTACATATGCTCGTTTCCAAAAACAGACACAAAGTGCTGGAGTAACCCAGCAGGTCAGGCAGCATCTCTGGAGAACATGGATAGGTGACATTTCGGATTACGTCACTCAAAGCTTGTTGCCATCTGCGACCAACTCTTCCCTGTGGGATGTTTCTTCTGAAGGGTCCCGACCCAAAACATCACCTATCCATTTTCTCCAGATGTTGCCTGACCCACTGACTTACTCTTTCACTTTATTACCTTTTATAAATATATTAGAAGGAAGAGAGTAGCTAAGGAATGAATAACCAAAATAATAATCTTTGCATGGAGCCAGACGATATATGCAAAACCCCAAATTAACACTTCCCATCAGTATTCACCAGAGAGCAGAGTGTTGGAGGCAGGTGAGTAAATGGAGGGGAACCCAGAATATTCTGGAGCATGTTAGGGAAAGAAGGAATGTCAGAGATATCAGCAAGCACCAGAATGGACATGTTCCTTGGGCCAGACTGGATCTATTTGAGGATGCTAAGGGAACCAAGGGAGGTGATTAGGGAGGAACCAAGGGTTGGAGATATTTTTATCTTCATAAGTTCACAAGTTAATTCCCCTCCATTTACTCACCTGCCTCCAACACTCTGCTCTCTGGTGAATACTGATGGGAAGTGTTAATTTGGAGTTTTGCATATATCGTCTACTCCACCATTTAGTCATGGCTGATCTATCTTTCCCTCTCAAATCCATTCTCCTGCCTACTCCCTGTAACCCTTGACATTCTTATTAATTAACAATCTGTCAATCTCCGCCTTAAAAATATCCATTGATGGCCTCTTCAGCCTTTTGTGGCACTGAATTCCACAGATTCACCACCCTCCGACTAAAGGAATTCCTCTTCATCTCCTTTCCACAGGTTATGTCCTTTTAATCTGAGGCTATGTCCTTTGGTCCTCGACTCTCCCACTAGTCGAAACATCCTATCCACATCCACTCTATCCAGGCCTTTCATTATTCGGTAAGTTTCAATTAGGTCTCTCCTTATCCTTCTAAAGGCCAGCGAGAATAGGCCCAGTATCGTCAAACGCTCCTCATATGTTAACCCAATCATTCCTGGGATCATTCTTGTAAATTCCATTTGGACCCACTCCAATGTGGGGTCGGCAGTGAAGGTCAATCCGTCCGCCCGCTAGTACCAAAATCCGTTATAAACAGATCTGTAATAACAAGGATTTACTGTAACGTTTTTTCTGTGTTTGCCGGATTCTGCGCCAGTGATGCCGCTGGAAGCATGATCTTCATTGCACATGCACCTCACCGTGCTCATGCATATGGTAGTAAACTAGACCCGACTGGAGATCTATTGGAACTAGATTGCATCTTCATTAACATCTTCCAAAAGTAAAGAACTACAGCTCTCTTTTGATAGACACAAAATGCTGGAGTAACTCAGTGGGATAGGGAGCATCACTGGATAGAAGGAATGGGTGACGTTTTGGGTCAAAACACTTCTTCCAGTCTGAAGAAGGGTCTCGACCCAAAACGTCACCCATTCCTTCTATTCAGTGATGCTGCCTGTCCCGCTGAGTTACTCCAGCATTTTGTGTCTATCTTCAGTGTAAACCAGCATCAACAGTTCCTTCCTATACAGCTCTCTTTGGATGCCAATTAGGGGCGAAATAGTAGAGTTGCTGCCTCGCCAAGCCAGAGAACCGGGTTCGATCCTAACTATCTGTATGGTCTGTATGGAGTTTGCACGTTCCCCTTGTGACAGCGTAGGTTTTCTCCAGCTACGCTGGTTTCCTCCCACATTCCAAAGACGTGCAGGTTTGTAGGCTAATTGGCTTCGGTAAAAAAAATAAAAATTGTCCCTAGTGTGTAGGACAGGGCTAGTGTACAGGGTGATCAATGGCCGGCTAGTGATGGCTAGGATCTTTGGCCACTGGAACATCTGGGAGATTGTTTGTATCTTCCTTAGTGAAGACAGATCCAAAGTACCGGTTCAAATCATCTGCCATTTCCTTGTTCCCCATAATAAATTCCCCTGCTTCTGACTTCAAGGGACCCACATTTGCCTTTACTATTTTTTTTTTCTCTTCACATACCTAAATAACTTTTTACTATCCTCCTTTAAATTATTGGCTAGCTTACCCTCATACCTCATTTTTTCTCCCCTTATTGCCTTTTTAGTTATCTTCTGTTGCTCTTTAAAAGATTCCCAATCCTCTGGCTTCCCACTCTTCTTTGCTATGATATACTTCTTCTCTTTTATTTTTAAGCTGTCCTTGACTGCCCTTGTCAGCCATGGGTGTCTCTTACTCCCCTTAGAATCTTTCCTCCTCTTTGGGATAAATTGATCCTGCAACTTCTGCATTGTTCCCAGGAATACCTGCCATTGCTGTTCCACCGTCTTCCTTGCGAGGGCCTCCTTCAATTCTGGCCAGCTCCTACCTCATGCCTTTGTAATCCCCTTTGCTATACTGTAATACCGACACTTCCGATTTTCCCTTCTCCCTCTCAATTTGTAGAGTAAAACTTATCATATTGTGATCACTGCATCCTAATGGCTCTTTTACCTCGAGTCCCCTTATCAGATCAGGTTCATTGCACAACACTTAATCCAGAATTGCCTTCTCCCTGGTAGGCTCCCGTACAAGCTGTTCTAAGAATCCATCTCGGAGGCACTCAACAAACTCTTTCCTGGGGTACATTACCAACCTGATTTTCCCAGTCTACCGGCAATTTGAAATCTTCCATAACCACGGTAGCATTACATTTGCGACATGCCAATTTTAGCTCTTGATTCGACTTGCACCCTTTGTCGAGGCTACTGTTTGGGGGCCTGTAGATAACTCCCATTAGGGTCTTTTTACCCTTACAATTCCTCATTTCTATCCATACTGATTCTACATCTCCTGATTCTATGTCCCCCCTTGCAAGGGAGTGAATATCATTCCTTACCAATAGAGCGACCCCATCCCCTCTGCCCACCTGTCTGTCTTTCCTATACGTTGTGTACCCCTGAATATTCAGTTCCCAACCCTGGTCCACTTGTAGACATGTCTCTGTGATTCCCACAACATCATACTTGCCAATGTCTAACTGAGCCTCAAGCTCATCCACTTTATTTTTCATACTTCGCGCATTTAAATACAACACATTAACTTCGTTATTCACCTCCCCTCTCCCACAATTGGCCCTGACCTTACTCTCTTATCCCATCCAGACCTTCTCTTCCAATTTATTCGAGAGTCCTTTGCAATTTCTCCTGTATTTGCTTCCCCTTTAACTCCATCTTCATATTCCCAATTTGTCAACCTCTCCCCCCACTACTTAGTTTAAAGCCACATGTGTAGCACTAGCAAACCTGCCTGCCAAAATGTTGGTCCCCCTGCTGTTAAGGTGCAACCCGTCCCTTTTGTACAGGTCACCCCTACCCCAGAAGAGATCCCAGTGGTCTAGAAATCTAAATCCCTGCTCCCTAGCACCAGCCCCTCAGCCATACATTCAAATCCCCGATCTCTCTGTTCCTGCCCTCACCAGCACGAGGCACAGGTAACAGTCCCGAGATAACCACCCATGACGTCCTACTTCTCAGTCTTCTTCCTAATTCTCCAAACTCACGCTGCAGTATCTCCCTCCTCTTCCTCCCGACATCGCTCGTGCCCACGTGCACAACCACTTCCGGTTGATCACCTTCCCTCGCTAGGATGTTCCGTGATGTCTTGAACCCTGGCACCAGGGAGGCAACAGACCATCCTCAAGTCCCGCCTGTCGCCACAGAATCTACCGTCCGTACCTCAGACAATGGAGTCACCCACTACTATGGCTCTTCCTGACTTCGGTCTCCCCGGTTGAGTCTCCTTGCCAGGATAAGAGCCGCCAACCAGTCCGCCGCTCGGACTGGAAGCGTCTTCTGCCCCGACAACTCCCAAGAGGGTGTACCTGTTTGTAATAGGCACAGCCACCGGGGTCTCCTGGAGTCCACGTTCACTCCCCCCTGAAACAGTCTCCCACCTTTGCTCGACCTGGACCCTTGGCGTGACAGCCGCACAGTAGGTCCTGTCCAGGAAACTCTCGTATTCCCGGATGGTCCTGAGGTCATCCAGTTGCTTCTCCAACTCCACCACACGTCCATTCAGGAGCTGCACCTGGACACAGTTCTTGCAGGTGTAGCTCCCAGAAGCTCCAGCGGTATCCCTACCTTCCCACATCCTGCATGAAACACACTGCACCAACTTATTTGCCATTACTTTATTGTCTAAAAAAATCAGGCTCGAAAACAAGTGTAACCTCCTCGCCAAAGACTCGCAGCCAAAGACTCGCACTTTTCTCACAGGGCACAAGACTCGCACTTTTCTCGCAGGGCACAAGACTCGCACTTTTCTCACAGGGCACAAGACTCGCACTTTTCTCGCAGGGCACAAGACTCGCACTTTTCTCACAGGGCACTTCCCTCAACAGGGCTGCACCCCTTGTGCAAACCTTGTTAATATCAGTCTCTAAATTACCTAATTGGCCAATTTGCCAAACTTCCAATTTAATTGATCAGCCAATCCACACACTCACTTCTATCCTGTCTTCCTGACAAGCTTGGAGGTATGTGCTTTACTGACTGACTGCTAGCGTCCTTTTGGCGTTCTTTTTAAACTGCCTTTTTTTATTTTATTTTTATTTTTTATGGATCGCATTGGATATTATTTGCAATTTATTATTTACAAACAGATTTTATTACAATTTTTGACAGCAGAACTGTCAGAGGGAAAACAAAGGGCCCACTTCCTCCACCAGCATTACCAGGGCTGCCACTGCTTTTGGAAGGGTGGTTGCCCAGAACATTGGCTTTAGTTGCCATCGACAGCAATATACGTTCACTGGACAGATCAATAACTGCTAACTGCCAGCTTGGAGCAGATTTAGCCCTCAGCCGGTAGAACAATTACAGAAAATCAGCAACAACATCACAAACCTTGTCTTTCAGGTCATTAGATTTCCATCTCCCTCTGAAGATATGCAAACATCTTAATCACATCATGAAATGTTAAATCCTTACTGCTGACAGAGATACGGGCAAGGTGACAACAGAGTGCTGGAGGAGCTCAGCGGGTCAGGCAGCATATCATATCATATATATACAGCGCGGAAACAGGCCTTTTCGGCCCACCAAGTCCGCGCCGCCCAGCGATCCCTGCACACTAACACTATTAACACTATCCTACACACACTAGGGACAATTTTTACATTTACCCAGCCAATTAACCTACATACCTGTACGTCTTTGGAGTGTGGGAGGAAACCGAAGATCTCGGAGAAAACCCACGCAGGTCACGGGGAGAACGTACAAACTCCTTACAGTACAGCACCCGTAGTCAGGATCGAACCTGAGTCTCCGGCGCTGCATTCGCTGTAAAGCAGCAACTCTACTGCTGCGCTACCGTGCCGTGGAGGGAATGGACAGGCGACGTTTCGGGTTGGGACCCTTCTTCAGATTGATGAAGTAGGGCGGGTAGAAAGCTGGAAAAGAGAGGTGGGGGCGGGACAGAGTGATAGGTGGATGCAGGTGAGGAGGGGGACACAAGATTCTGCAGACGCTGCAACCCTGAGTAAAACACAAAGTGCTGGAGGAACTCAGCAGGCCAGGCAGCATCTGTGGAGGGAATGGACAGGTGACGTTTGGGTCGAGATCCTTGGGTCTGAAAAACAAATTTTGTTCATTAACTGCCTTTCCCTTTAATCTGTAAATACATTACCTAAAATAAAATTGCCTAATTACAAATTTTGGAGATAGTTTTTGATCAGAGCTAATGTTGTTCAAGGCACAGGTCGAATGAAAAAAAGATTCATAGTGGAAGCAATAAACCAAAACCAAATGAAATGTTAATTTGAAAGGGAGAACTAAATACCTAATGTACAGTGCCGGGGAGAGACAGGAACAGCCTGGATTTGTTAGGTGCGTCTGTACTGGTTCTGGGGATCGTTGCAAAATTGCCGATGGTTCTTTGTAATCGTTGGTGGGATTCATAACTGTGGTGTGGATGTCACTGTAGGCTCCACAGACCAGCTCCGTGGACCGCTTGAATATCTTCTCCTTTAGTGTTCCACTCAAAATGAAATTCAGTTGCGGCATTAATAGACTATCTGGTGAAGACAGGTACCTATCAAAACTGCCTTTTTACCTGCGATTAACACTCACTTACTCAGCTTCACATGAGTGTTAATCGCAGGTAAAAAGGCAGTTTAAAAAGAGCGCCAATGGACGCTCGCAGTCAGTCAGTCAGTTATGGAGGGACGGTCTCTGCGGAACGCAGAAAGGGAGGGGATGGGAAGATGTGGCTAGTAGTGGGGTCCCGTTGTAGGTGACGGAAATGTTGGAGGATGATTTGTTGGATACGCTGGTTGAATGGGTGGAAGGTGAGAACGAGGGTGATTCTATCCTTGTTACGAATGGGAGGGGGAGCAAGAGCGGAGCTGCGGGATGTAGAAGAGGCCCTAGTGAGAGCCTTATCTATAATGGAAGAGGGGATGCCCCGTTTCCTGAAGAATGAGGATATCTCTGATGCCCTAGTGTGAAACACCTCATCCCGGGCGCAGATGCGGCGTAGACGGAGGAATTGGGAGTAGGGGATAGACTTTTTGCAGGAGACAGTGTGGGAAGAAGTGTAGTCCAGATAGCTGTGCGAGTCAGTGGGTTTATAGTAGATGTCAGTCACTAGTCTGTCTCCTGTGATGGAGATGGTGAGGTCCAGAAACGTGAGGGAGATGTCGGAGATAGTCCAAGTATATTTAAGAGCAGGATGGAAATTGGAAGTGAAGTGTATGAAGTCAGTGAGTTCTGCATGGGTCTAAGAGGTAGCACCAATGCAGTCGTCGATGTAGCGGAGGTAGTGTTCGGGGATGGGGCCAGTGTACGTCCGGAACAGGGATTGTTCGATGTACCCGACAAAGAGGCAGGCATAGCTAGGGCCCATTCGAGTGCCCATAGCCACGCCTCTGGTTTGGAGGAAGTGGGAGGAGTCAAAGGAGACGTTGTTAAGGGTAAGAACCAGCTCTGCTAGGCGGAGGAGAGTGTTAGTAGATGGGGATTGGCTGGTTCCAAGGTCGAGGAAGAAATGGAGGGCTTCAAGACCATCCTTGTGGGGGATGGAAGTGTAGAGTGACTGGACATCCATGGTAAAGATGAGGGAGTGGGGGCCTGGAAACCGGAAGTTATCGAGGAGATGGAGAGCATGTGAGGTGTATCTATCTATTTAGATATCTATGATAGACACAAAATGCTGGAGTAACTCAGTGGGTCAGGCAGCATCTCTGGTAGAATAGGAATAGGGTGAGACTGTTCCTCAGACTGGGAGGGAAACTCGAGATAGGAAAAGGTACAGACCAAATCAGAACCATCCCCAGAGGCCGGCTCTGATTTGTTCTGAACCTTTTCAAACCTCTAGTTTCCCTCTCCCCTGACTTTCAGTTTGAAGAAGGTTCTCAACTCAAAACGTCACCTATTCCTTTTCCCCCACAGATGCTGCCTGGCCCACTGAGTTACTCCAGAACTTTGTGTCTATCTTCGGTGTAAATCAGCATCTGCAGTTCCGTCCTACATGTTTAAATAACTAGCTGGGTTGAAGAAAAATTAACTTTGGACCACTTCCTCTGAATAGGCGGATTGCACGGCAGGCGAGGTCACGGCCCCTGACCCGTACTGTTGCCTACTAGGAGGCACGCCGTGTACTGCAGGCAATCACTTACTATGGCTTTCAGTGCAGCGGGCCTTTGCTTCGTCTTTTTCTTCTATTTTGTTTGGAATGGCTTCTGTTGTGGAACAGTTCGCCAGTCCTAATGAGAGGGTGTTGCAGTTCAATGTTGCGGCTGCACTTTGCCGCAGCTTGGCTTTCCCCAGACCCTCCTGTTGGTCCTCCCATCAGCGCGTCTCCGGCTCCCTCCCGGCGCTCCGAGCATCCTGACACCTCTCCCCGTTCCTGCGCCCCTGCTCTGGGCCTCGCTTCCTGCGGTTCTTTGGCTCCTCGCAGCCTCTGCTGGCCCTCCAGCCCCTTCTCCCGCTTGCCATGTCCATCAGCCGGGCTCCGCTTCCACTTAGCCGGTGCTCAACACCTCGAGGCTGGGGCCGCCGAGCAGAGCCGTGGCCTGGTCCGCCTCGGCTCCCAGCGCCCGGCCCAGCTCTCGCTGCCGGTTGGCCTCTCCCCGGCTCCTCTTCCTCTTCGGGCTCGACACTCCGCTCTTCCTCGTCTTCCACCGCCTCCTCCCCCTCCAAGTCTGTGGAGCCTTTCCTCCCTGGGCCCTTCGTCCTCAGGCGGGTCGCCGACCTCCAGCGCTCGCTGCTTCTGCCCCTGCAGATCCTCCAGGTCCCTCGGCTCAGGTTCTTCCTGCTGCTCCTCTCCCAGCTCACTCAACCCCGTCCATTCCTCCTCCTCCTCCTCTGCTTCTTCTCCCCCCGCTGGCCAGTCGGCGGCCCTCTGCTTCTCAGCTTTGCTCTCCTGCCTCCCTTCCCGGCCAGCATTTCCATTTCTCCCGCCGGTTGGCCAGACGTCTTCCCAGCTGCTTCTTGCATCCGCGGGCTTGGCAGTCCTTCTCCTGGCTCCTCTTCCTCCGCCAGATCCTCCAGCTTCTTCTTCGTTTTTTACAGCACAAAAATTGGCCTTTTGGCGGCTTTTTAAAGGTAAGCGTGTACCTGTTGCATGTGTTACTAGTGTGTGCTGTCAGCTGTCATGTCCTCCAGACGGTTTGAGCGACTCCGTGCGTCACGCCCTTTGACCTTACGTGCAATCCCATTGCTTATTTAAACAGGAAATTCCAAACAAGCAGGGTAAGGCGGAATTAAAAACATAAATCATTGGGGAGGGGCAGTAATGGACTGAGTTACTGCGATTAACACAGACAGTTGTTTTAACAGCGATCGCACGCACCGAGAGGTTTGCACCGTGACAATCTCGGCTGGAGGTACCAGGTTGTACCTTGCACTGGGCGGGATCTGGCCTGTAGGCCCTGTGTACCTTCACCACAGAAACACCGACAGTTCCTCACTGTTACTCCTCAACATCTGACTTTCTCTGGCAAACCTCGTTTTTTGGGACACTTTTACATCCACCCCCACCGTCTTCCCCTCCCGCAAAAATAAATAAATACAAAATAAAATCGACAGACCGTATCAAAATTACCACAAGACTCCAGTTTTGGTTGGAAACTGGGCACACACACGTACATATATTACAGACACACAAGCACATAGACACACAGAGATAAACACACACACACACGTACATATATTACGGACACACAAGCACATAGATATAAACACACACACACGTTCATATATTACACAAGCACACAGATATAAACACACACACACACGTATACGCACAAGACACAGTCTGAAGAAGGGTCTCGACCCGAAACGTCACCCCATTCCTTCTCTCCAGAGTGAGATGCTGCCTGACCTGCTGAGTTACTCCAGCATTTTGTGATACCATCGATTTGTACCAGCATCTGCAGTTATTCTCCTACAAGACACATACATATACACGCAGACACATACAAACACACACATAAATACAAACACGTGTCATTTTTACAAAAGATAGACACAAAAAGCTGGACAGGCAGCATCTCTGGAGAGAAGGAATGGGTGACGTATCGGGTCGAGACCCTCCTTCAGACTGAAATCACGGGAAAGGGATACGAGAGATATCATTTTTGTTTTTACAGACGCGGCACTTTAACTCAAGATCGGGAATGTATGCACCACCTAAACGGTTTTCATTAAAGATGAATGAGGATGGGTGTGGTGGAAGACGCTTACCTCGCTCTCGGTGCGCTTGGGCACGCTGAGGCTGGGCAGCCGGCTGTGCATCGTGCTGCCGCTGGCACTGGCGCTGCCGCTGGCACTGGCGCTGCCGCCGCCAATGCCACTGCCTTCCCCACCGCCACTGCCGCCGCCACCGCCGCCACCGCCGCCCGCGTTCAGCGCCACTCTGCAGATCCTGCGGCGGAGCACCGAACCCGCCTTCTGTCAGCACTGGGCGCGCCTGGCTGTCTGTCGGGGAGGGGGAGGGGGAGGGGCTGAGGCGCAGGTTGCCATGGCGACCGCGCTGCAAAGTCAGAAGAAAGGGGGCGGGGTTTGGCGGGGAGCGGAGGGCACGTGACCCGCCGGCCACCCGTCATCAACAGGGTTCAGGGTGTGAGGTAGGCCATGTTGGACCCTCGCCCTCCCCCGGTGCGAGACCCAGTCACGCTTTCAGTTCCATTCCCATTTTTCTGTCCTGGGCCTCATCTATTGTCAGTGAGGCCCAGCGCAAAGTGGGGGAAGAGCACCTCAAATTTCGCTTGGGCAGCTTACAACCCAGCGGTATGAACATTGACTTCTCTAATGTCAAGGAACCCTTGCTTTCCCTCCCTCTCCATCCCTCCCCCATTTTAGTTCTCTGACCAGTCTGACTGTTCCTGATTACATTTTATCTCTGCTTCGTTGTCAACTTCTCCCAGCTAACAATGATCCATTCTACATTTTCCTTGTCCTCCATCTCTTTTGATGTCTCGTTTTTACACTTTACCCTTCCCAGTCTCTGTGTCTCCCTCTCCCCTCATTCTCAGTCTGAAGAAGACTGCATTTCTCTCTGTTCTGTGTCTACAGTTGCTGAAGTCCTTTGAACTATCTTGAATTGGACTTCAATTAGACTTTATATCTTGTGCTAAATGCTATATCCTTTATCTATCTTGAATTGGACTTCAATTAGACTTTATATCTTGTGCTAAATGCTATATCCTTTATGGAGCTTGGACTGCAAGAAGATAGGAATTGTATAGAAGTGTACAAGGCCATGGTAGGAATAGATAGCTGAAATGCACAGTCTTTTGCCCAGAGTAGGGGAATTGAAAACCAGACACAGGTTTGTGAGGCGGAGAATAATTTAATCGGAACCTGAGGTGTCGCTTTTTTACACAAAGGGTGGTGGGTGTATGGATTGAGCTCTGGAGGAGGTAGTTGAGACAGGACCTGTCATAATGTTCAAGACATTTGGACAGATATATGGATAGAACAGGTTTAGGGGGTTATCGGCCAAGTTTGGGCAGGTGGGATCACGTACCCATCCAAGTGTCAAAGCAGAGAGGAAATGTTCTGTTTTGGTATACGTACCCATCCAAGTGTCAAAGCAGAGAGGAAATGTTCTGTTTTGTTATACATGACAAACACTTTTGACGTGATATTATGTCATGGACCTGAAATTCTTCTTTCTCCACATATACTGTCTGACCTTAGGGTATTTCCAACACTTCTTGTTTTTATGTCATTAAAGCCCTTTCTGTCTCCTGGAAGTGATGGGGTTGTCCTGATGTAATAGCATCAAAAGCATCTTAAAAAATGAGGCATCTTATCATCAAGGATCCCCACTATCTTTGCCATGCCCTCATATGGCTGCTACCGTTGGGCAGGAGGTACAGAAGTCTCAACACCAGGTAAGGCACAGCTGCTTTCTTCCAACCCGACCTGCACAGTACTAATCCTACCTTGGCAAAGTCATGCCAATGCAAAGGAAGCCACATCAGGAGCACCAAATGCATTAGGTAAGGTGAAAGGAGGTGCATGTGAACCTCTGTCTCACCTGGAAGGGCTACTGGGGTCCCTGATTGGAGGTGAAGGAGGAGGTATAGGAATAAGTAAGGAGTATTTATGTAAAGGAAAGACACCAAATGCTGGAGTAACTTAATGGTCAGACAGCACCTCTGGAGAACATGGATATGTGATATTTTGGGTCTGGACCCTTCTTCAGACTGATTGCAGTGGTGAGGGGTAAAGAAAGCCAGAGGATTTTGAACGCAAGGGGAGAAGTATTAACATAAAAGCTCACAAATGTACTCCAGCTGTTTGAAGAAGGGCCCCGACCTGAAATATCACCTATGTACATCTACCTGAGATGCTGCCTGACCCAATAAGTTATTCCAGCACTTTGTCAAGTCACGTCAAGTCAATTTTATTTGTATAGCACATTTAAAAACAACCCACGTTGACCAAAGTGCTGTACATCTGATTATGTACTAAGGAAAAAAATGAAACATACAGTAGCACACAAACATAACAGCACATACAAAACAGTTCACAGTGCCTCCTCAATGAGCCTCAAACGCTAGTGAGTAGAAATAGGTTTTGAGCCTGGACTTAAAGGAGTCGATGGAGGGGGCAGTTCTGATGGGGAGAGGGATGCTGTTCCACAGTCTAGGAGCTGCAACTGCAAAAGCGTGGTCACCCCTGAGCTTAAGCCTAGACCGCGGGATAGTGAGTAGCCCCAAGTCGGCCGACCTGAGGGACCTGGAGTTAGAGAGGTGGGTTAGAAGATTTTTGATGTGGGGGGGGGAATGTCCATTTAGGGCTTTATATGTGTCTTACTCTGCCTATTTGTGCAGTACTGGAACAGACATCCATGTAATGTGACCATGCTACTTACCGAATAGTGAAAGGCGTGAAAAGGGTGGGTGTGGACAGGATGTTTCCACTGGTGGAATCCAGGAACTGGAGGACACGGCCTCAGAAGAAAGGTATGTACCTTTGGAATGGATTTTATTCACAAAATGCTGGAGTAACTCAACAGGGCAGGCAGCATCTCAGGAGGGAAGGAATGGGTGACATTTCGGGTCGAAACCCTTCTTCAGACATGTCAGGGGGGCGGGACAAAGGAAGGATATAGGTGGAGACAGGAAGATAGAGGGAGAACTGGGAAGGGGGAGGGGGAAGAGAGGGACAGAGGAACTATCTAAAGTTGGAGAAGTCAATGTTCATACCGCTGGGCTGCAAACTGCCCAAGCGAAATGAGGTGCTGTTCCTCCAATTTCCGGTGGGCCTCACTATGGCACTGGAGGAGGCCCATGGCAGAAAAATCAGACTGGGAGTGGGAGGGGGAGTTGAAGTGCTCAGCCGCCGGGAGATCAGGTTGGTTAAGGCGGACTGAGCGAAGGTGTTGAGCGAATCGGTCGCCCAGCCTGACTTGACTTGACATCTAGAGTAGTGGATACAATAGATGAGGTTGGAGGAGGTGCAGGTGAACCTGTCTCATCTGGAAAGACTGTTTGGGTCCTTGGATGGAGTTGGGGGGGGCGGTAAAGGGACAGATGTTGTATCTCCTGCGGTTGCAGGGGAAAGTGCCCAGGGATAGGGTGGTTTGGGTAGGAAGGGACGAGTGGACCAGGGAGTTACGGAGGGAATGGTCTCTGCGGAACGCAGAAAGGGGAGGTGATAGGAAGATGTGGCCAGTAGTGGGGTCCCGTTGTAGATGACGGAAATGTTGGAGGATGATTTGTTGGATACGCTGGCTGATGGGGTGGAAGGTGAGAACCAGGGGGATTCTGGCCTTGCTACGAATGGGGAGGGGGAGCAAGAGCGGAGCTGCGGGATGTAGAAGAGACCCTAGTGAGAGCCCATCTATATTCGAAGAGGGGAAGCCCCGAGGTGAGGGGATGGTAAATCTGTAGAATTCATTGCAACAGATCGCTGTGGAGCCTGTCATTGGGTATTTTTAAAGTGGAGATTGAAAAGTCTTTATTAGTAAGGATGTGAAAGGTTATGGGGAGAAGGCAGGAGAATCGGGTTAAGAGGGAAAGATAGATTAGCCATGATTGAATGGTGGAGTAGACTTGATGAGCCGAACGCCGTAGTTCTGCTCCTGAGACTTATGAACTACATTCTGGGATATCTGACCAAACGATCATGAATGGGCCAAGTTGGGGTCAGGTACGACAATGTGCTGTGCTGAGTTGGCAGGAATCCAGATCAAACAACTTGAGAGACGTGTTAAAACTCTGAACTGAGAAACACTGATGCAACAAGGACAATGTGAGACGGCAACAGAGTAATGTAGATAAATAGGTGTGAAATGTACTGAATGGTTGGGAGTAGGCGAAATGTGTAGGAAGGAACTGCAGATGCTGGTTTATACCGAAGATAGACGTAAAAAGCTGGAGTAACTCAGCTAGAGAGAGGAATGGGTGATGTTTCAGGTCAGTGTGAAGAAGGGTCGCAATCCAAAACATCACCCATTCCTTATCTCCAGAGATGCTGCCTGTCCTGCTAAGTTACTCCAGCATTTTGTGTCTATCTTCAATAGGAAGCAGACGGCTGCCTCGGCAAGATCACCAGCATAATCAAGGACGAGTCACCTCCTAGTCACTCCCTTTTCTCTTTCTCTTCAGGCAAGAGGTACAGAAGTGTGAAAACGCTTACCTACAGATTCGAGGACAATTTCTTCCCACCAACTGTTATCAAGCAACTGAACCATCCTATCACCAACTAGACAACGGTCCTGACCTCCCATCTACCAATGGGTTATCTTTAATCAGAC
The DNA here is from genome assembly GCF_053455715.1 of Rhinoraja longicauda. Classification (NCBI taxonomy): domain Eukaryota; kingdom Metazoa; phylum Chordata; class Chondrichthyes; order Rajiformes; family Arhynchobatidae; genus Rhinoraja; species Rhinoraja longicauda. The sequence goes on from NW_027601740.1 coordinate 29,685, forward strand.
TTTATTGGACTTTATCTTGAAATGTCACCTATCCATGTTCTCCAGAGATGTTGCCTGGCCTGCTGAGTTACTCCAGCACTTTGTGTCCTTTTGTGTAAACCAGCATCTGCAATTCTTTGTTTCTACAAAAACTCCTATCACTTACCAGCAATTGTCCTCTCTTCCAACTTTCTCCTCTACTACTAGAATGTCTGAAGGAGGGTCCAGACCCCAAATATCACCTATCCATGTTTTCCAGAGATACTGCCTGACCTGCTGAGTTATTCCGGCACTTTGTGTTTTGTTTGATCTGTCAGACTATAGCTAATAATCATATGACACTTCTACTTTTACACACCCTGCAAACTAAAGCCATTTTGGTTCATTTCTTTAAAAACTCTAGATCCAAGAAATCTTTCTCTATAGATTTAGAGGGATCTGTGCCAAATATGGGCAGGTAGGACGAGCATAGATGGGGCATGTTAGTTGGCATGGGCGCTCGGGCAAAGGGCCTGTTTCTGTGCTGTATAACTCTATGATTCTTTGACTATGAAAGAGAAGCGTTCAGCTGATCAGACGACATCAGCGGCAGAGAATGAAGACACAAGGAACTGAAGAAGGGTCTGTAAGTTATCTAAAATTATGAGAGGTGTGGACAGTCAGAACCTTTATTTCCAGGATGGAAAAATCCAATAGCATAGGGTTGGTGGGGGAGTGGGGTGGGGGGAGTCTAATGGAAATGTGCAGGGCAAGTTGTTTTAACACAGAGAGTGGAGGGGTCTGGAACTCATTGCCAGATGTGGTGGTGGAGGCAGATACGATGGTGGCGTTTAACTTTTAGATTGGCACATGGAAATGCAGGGAATAGAGAAACATGGATCATGTGCAGGCAGTTTAACTTGGCATCATGTTCGGCACAAACATTGTGGGCCGAAGAGCCCATTCCTGTGCTGTAATGTTCGATAGTGCTGCAGAAGTTATGTATTTTACAGATTATGGATCATGCAAAGCAGAAGAAATAGAAACAAATAAGCCGTAAAGGCAAAGTTCGCTGCAAGGAAGTGTATTACAATCCACTGGAAATCTGATTACCGCCCTACAGTATTGCAACATACTATCTATTACAACATAAGATGTAAGAGTCAGGACTTAAAAAAAATATGGCAACCACATATAGATTTAATGGCAAGAAGGGAAGCTTCAGGGACTATTCGCTGATATGTCGGGTTACAATGTATTTTCTGTTTGTGACCATATATGGCAATGTTTGGCATCCAGTGTAATTGTAATGTGATATGGTACAACTTACCTACTATCAAAACTGTCAATCAAACCATATAACTCTCAATCTTTTGTTTTTATTTGGGGTATGTTTGGGGGGGGGGGGGGGGGGGGGGGAGGTTGTCCTTTTTCTCTTTTTCTTTTCTTCTCCTGATACTGTGCATAATTATAAAATGAATTCTCATTTGTATTTTTGTGAAGCTTAATAAAATATATATTTTTTTAAAAGGCAAAGTATAAACAAACCATTCTTGACCGTGACAGAGCTCCAGCTGCAAGTTTATTGGTTTGAGATAAGTGAGTGAGCGGACTTTATCTGGGTCGGTGAGAGCCTTTTTGTTCACATGAAACGTAGACATTTGTGGGCTTGAGGTGTGTTAATGTTGATGCTCCACAGTGGAACAGTGAAGTTCTTGCATGCGAATGTCTGAAGAACGGTCTCGACCTGAAATGTCACCCATTCCTTCTCTCTAGAGATGCCGCCTGTCCAGCTGAGTTACTCTAGCGTTTTGTGTCTATCTTTGGTTTAAACCAGCATCTGCAGTTCCTTCTTGCACAAGTTCTTGCATGCGGCAGCTTAATATGCCTGCAAACGCAATACACAGAGATAAATATAAAAGTCAAATAAATTCAATAAGCTGGTAACAGTAATACTAATTTAGTTTATTGTCACGTAAAAAGTTTTTGTTGCACGCTAAACAGGCAGCGGAATAACTATGCATTATTACAATCAAGCTATCCACAGTGTACAGATACATGATAAAGGGAATAACGTGAATAGTGTTTAGTGCAAGATAAAGCCCAGTAAAGTCTGATCAAAGATAGTCCAAGGGTCTCTAATGAGGTAGATAGTATCTCAGTACTGCTCTCATAGTAGTGTAAAAACTGGTCTGTAGTACAACCAAACATACTGTCCACTGTTGGATGATACTGTCATAGTTGCTGACGATTGTGTTGTGTAATATTCAACAGTCTGGTTGTTGCAAAGAAACTATTCTTGAATCTGGTGGTAATGGTTTTCGGGCTTCTGTACCTTCCCAATGGTAAAAGTGATATGAGATGCATAGATAGGGTAGACAGTCAGAACCTTTTCCCCAAGACGAAAATATCAAATACTAGAGGGCATAGGTTTACGGTGATAAGGGCAAAGTTTAAAGGAGCTCTACAGGGCAATTATTTTTTATGCATAGGGTGGTAAGTGCCTGGAATATGTTGCCAGGGGTGGCGGAGGCAGATACCATAGTGGCATTTAAGAGATGTTTTCAGGGCTATGGAGTACGTGCAGGCAGGTAAGAGTTGTTTTTTTTTGCATCATGTTCAGCATGGACATTGTGGGCCGAAGGGCCTTTTCTTGCACCCGTACTGTTCTCTGTAGAAAAAAGGAAATGCCGGTGCTGGTTTACCAAAGAAAGGCACAAAATGGAGTGACAGTTGGACAGGCAACATTATAATGCTGAATCTCTATAAGGCGCTGGTCAGGTCGCATTTGGAGTATTGTGAGCAATTTTGGGTACTATATCTGAGGAAGGATGTGCTGGCCCTGGAGAGGGTCTCGAGGAGGTTTACAAGAATGATCCCTGGAATGAATGGGTTAACATACGATGAGTGTTTGACGGCACTGGGCCTGTACTCGCTGGAGTTTAGAAGAATGAGGGGGGACCTCATTGATTCGTATGGAATAGTAAAAGGCTTGGATAGAGTGAATTTGGAGAGGACGTTTCCACTAGTGGGAGAGTCTAGGACTAGAGTTCATAGCCTCAGAATTAAAGGGCGTACCTTTAGGAAGGAGATGAGGAATTTCTTCAGTCGGAGGGTGGTGAATCTGTGGAATGCTTTGCCACAGAAGGCTGCTGAGGCCAAAGAAATTGATATTTTTAAGCCAAAGATAGATAGATTCTAGATTAGTATGGGTGTCAGAGGTTATAGGGAGAAGGTAGGAGGATGGGGTTAGGAAGGAGAGGTAGATCAGCCATGATTGAATGGTGGAGTAGACGTGATGGGATGAATGGCCTAATTCTGCTCCTATCACTTGTGACATGGACAGGTGATGTTTTGGGTTGGGAGTCTGAAGAAGGGTCCCAAAATGTCACCTTACCATATGTAGAAGCAAAGAAATGCAGAACCTGGTTTATACCAAAGATAGATATAAAGTTTCTGAAGAAGACTCCTGACCCATACCTTTTCCTCAGAGATGCTGCCTGACCGGCTGGGTTACTCCAGCACTTTGCGTCTACTGTTTCTATGCTCAATGGGAGCATTGCCCCATTGTGTTTGGGTCCATTTTCCTCTGTTTACAAGTCGTCCTGATCCAACATAGACAGGACGGCGGACCAAGTGCTGGTAAATGGGATTAGCATGGATAGATACTTGAGGCAGCAGGATTAGTGGCCTTAACGACTACTGTCCGGTAGCACTCACACCGGTCATCACAAAGTGCTTCGAGAGACTAGTCCTGCAGCACATCAAAGCCAGCCTCCCACCCACCTTCGACCCATACCAGTTTGCCTACAGAGCAAATAGGTCTACAGGGGATGCCATCGACACTGCTCTTCACACTGCACTGACCCACCTTGAACACCAGGGGAGCTATGTGAGGATGCTCTTCCTCGACTTCAGCTCTGCCTTTAACACGGTCATCCCGAGCAGACTGGTCACCAAACTTTCTGACCTTGGATGTTCCCAAACCATCTGCCAATGGATCAAGGACTTCCTGACCAACCGCCCCCAGACCGTCAAAATAGGCCCTCACCTCTCCTCCACCATTACACTGAGCACCGGCTCACCACAGGGCTGTGTGTTGAGCTCCATCCTTTACTCCCTCTACACTCACGACTGCGCCCCCACCCATCCCACCAACACCATCATCAAGTTCGCGGATGACACGACTGTGGTTGGACTCATCTCAGGAGGAGATGAGACAGCCTACAGGGATGAAATCCAAAGGCTGGCAGCATGGTGTTCAGTGAACAATCTTGTCCTGAACTCCTCCAAAACAAAGGAACATAATTGACTTCAGGAAAACCAGTGTAGAATACGACCCACTCTACATCAATGGGGTCTGTGTGGAAAGGGTACCCGCTTTCAGGTTCCTGGGTACGCACATCGCAGAGGATCTTACCTGGTCTACCAACACCATCACCACAGTGAAGAAGGCACAGCAGAGACTCCACTTCCTGAGGATCCTCAGGAAAACCAACCTGCAGGAGAAGCTCATGATGTCCTTCTATCGCTGCTCCATCGAGAGTGTACTGGCATACTGTATAACCACATGGTATGCCAGCTGCTCAGAAAAGGACAGGAAGGCCCTTCAGAGGGTCATCACGACGGCCCAGAAGATCATCGGCTGCTCACTGCCCTCCCTGGAGCATCTGTTCAGCCTACGCTGCCTCAGTAGAGCAGGCAAAATAATAAAAGATCCATCCCACCCCGGCCACCGTCTGTTTGTTTATCTGCCCTCTGGTCGACGTTTCAGGTCGATCAAATCCCGAACAAACAGACTTAAGAACAGTTTTTACCCCAGGGCCATACGAGAACTGAACACTACCTTCTGCACTAGGCAACACTGTTAAAAAATCTTTTGTACTTAATATAATTGTATTTATTTGTTTTTGCATTTATTGCATATATGTTTCTACGCACCGTCAGGATTGGCTATTTTTTAATTTCGTTGTACTCGTTGCAATGCCAATAAATGAATATTATTATTATTATTATTATTATTATTATTATGAAGTGCTGAACTCTGGCCTTCTGTCGAGTGCTTTTGCAAAGGGCACGCTGGGCCTTTAAATGGGAGGAGTCTGTGGTTTGATTGACAGCGAGCGGGGGCCGGATTCCCGGGACTCTCCAGAACTGTCAATCAGAGGCGGCGAGCAGGCGCAGTTTGCAGCGGGTCGGTGCAGCTTTTGCAGCGGAGATTCAGAGCAAGATGAACCGGCGCAAGAGAGGGAGATCCTCCAGTCCCGGCACAAGCCGCAAGAGAGGGAGATCCTCCAGCCCCGGCACAAGCAGCCCCGAGCGGACAGCTTTGCAGCAGAGTAAATCGAATTACCAGGAATGGGACGTGGAGGATGTCTGCCGCTTTCTGCGGAAGCAAGGCTTGGGAAAGTTCGAGCAGGTATTTAGAGGCAAGTATACAACCAGAGAACCGTGCAAACCTTTCCCACCCGTGCCGCTCTTGGGGCTGAACTGGTCTATCAATGTTCTCCAGCGATGCTGTCTGCCTTTGCTGTATGAACCAGCATCCGCAGTTTCTTGTTATTACTGTTCATCCCATCCTTTCCCTGCAAATTTCATCGGAAGAGTTCAAACAAATGGCAAAAGCAATCAGGGAAGCACTTGGAAACATCCTTTGTCGTTTCGATGCAATGCCTTGCACATTTGTTAGTATTAAAGATCTTGTGTTGGGGAATGCGACGGAGAGGCACGCAGACTCCTCACCTCTTTAATCATTTTGTCATCAAAAGCCTCGATATTAAATGTGGCGAGTCTAATATTAATGACATATTCAACGCTCTGTCGAAACGGTGTCGCCATGGTAACAAATGGTTTAGTGTCGGGTTCCAGGACTCGGAGATTAAGGTTGAAAAGTTTACCATTAAATTTACCACTTAAATTCTCAGTTACAAATTTAACGTCCTCCATGCTATCCCCACTAATCATCAGGGTGTTGGGAATTTTTGCCTGGACTTTGTAGTATGGACGATTCTTATTTGGATATTGCTTTCACTTCCATTTTCCTGTACATACTCTCATTAGATGCACAGCTTTCGGGCGATGTCTTGCCAAAGTTGACAGAACGTGATTTCAAAGAGGTGGGTGTAAGGTAAGCACAACTTTTAGCTCGGGCCTTGGGGGAATGAAGTGACAGGAGGAATTAGAATTCAGGGCAGAGACAGCAAAGAGGTTCCCGAAAGTGTAGGAAGGAACAGAAGATGCTGGTTTACACCGAAGATGGACACAAAATGCTGGAGTAACTTAGTGGGACAGGCAGCATGGATTGAAGGAATGTGTGACGTTTTTGGGTAGAGCCTCCTTCAGACTGAGAGTCGGGAGAGGGACACAGATATGGAAGGCGTAAGGTGTGAAAATGAGACATCAAAGGGGCAATTCAAGGAAAATGTAAAATAGATCATTGTTAGCAAGGGGAAGGTGATAACGAAGCATACAAAGATAAAATTTAATGTCTCGGCCTGAAACGCCACCCATTCCTTCTCACCAGTGATTCTGCCTGTCCCGCTGTGTTATATCAGGTTTTTGTGTCTGTCTTCGGTTTAAATCAGCATCTGCAGTTCCTTCCTGCATAAACTGTAATCAGGACAGTCAGACTGGTCGGAGAACTGGGATGGGGGATGGATGGAGAGTGAGGGAAAGCAAAGGTTACTTGAAGTTAGAGAAGTGAATGTTCATACCGCTGGGTTGTAAGCTGCCCAAGCGAAATATGAGGTGCAATTCCTCCAATTTTCGTGTTGAGCAGTGGGAAAACAGATGGAATTTTCGTCTGTATTCATTTTTCTATTTCTATTAAAGAAAATATTGCCAATAGTTCAAAGTCTGCGGTGTGCTTTGATTCCCTTTTCTAGTTACTAGAGGGGTGCAGAGGGAGCTAAGAAACAATGGTCTTGAGTCGTGCAAATGGGCACTTCGAGCCACCAAGTTGTGGTGACCATCAAGCACACATTTACACCAATCGTTTTGCAACCTACTTTCCCATCAACTTTATAGTAGCCACCTGATCTACCAACCTGTTTTATTTTCGATCTAGCGCCCTGGGAGACAGATTAAAACTGATCAAGTGCATTGATACGCTCTGGCAGAACCCTATTGACGCAAAGGTAAGATGATACCTCTGGTAAGGCATTGAACCATCACTGGGCTTCGGTTGATTATCGCTTGGGCGCAGTGACAGGAGAATTGATGACGTGCAGAGTCCTCAAATATCCCGTGACTGCACCCAAGTGATAGTTGCATGGCAGTAGAGTTGTTGCCTTACAGCTTCAGGGACCTGAGTTTGATCCTGACTGCAGGTGCTGTCTGCATGGAGTTTGTACGTTCTCCCTGTGACTGCGTGGGTTTTCTCCGGGTGCTCCAGTTTCCTCTGACACCAAAGACGCAGAGGTTTGCAGGTTAATTGGCTGTGGTAAAAAAAAGATAGTCAATAGTCAATTTATTTGTCACATACACATAAATGTGCAATGAAATGAAAAATTACCCGCAGTTCAACAATAAGACCAATAAGAATAATCAATAAAAATGCAATAACACATACAATCATAACCAACACCAAACAAAATAATCATCCATCACAGTGAGTCTCCTCCAGTCCCAGTGATGGAAGGCCAGAATGTATTTTTCTCTTGTTAAGAGGCCCCTGGGTGGGGACCTCTTTGCTGTCTCTGCCCTGAATTCTAATTCAGGACGATGAAAGGTCTGCGGCGGGCCAACCCAAGCCCCGCGATTCGGGGCGGGCGAATACGCTGCCGCTGCTGCTGCCGGAGCTCCCGATGTCGGCCCCCACCCAGGGGCCTGTGGGCTTCCGACGTCCATGCGGCCCGCGGCCGAAGCCTCCGGAGACGAGTCGCAGCCGCTCCCGCAGCATCCGAAGGCAGCCAGCGCCGCAGGTGGTGAGTCCTGGCCGCGGGCTCTGCGAACCAGAGCCCAGGTGGTCCCAGCCGGAGCCCGCCAGCTCCAGGTGCATGGCCGGTGGTAGGCCACAGCGGGAACGGAGACATGACACAGAAAACAAAGGTCGTGTCTCCGTTCGGGAGACATTTTTACTGTAGTCCCCCCACATAACACACAACCGCAAACACTACATCATATTTAAACTACAATTAAGACAAAAACAACAAAAAACACAAAAGACAACGGACTGCAGGCAAGCCGCAGCTGCGAGGGCAGCGCTGGCTCCTCCTCTGGCTGGCTCCTCTATCCTACTCCATCAATGCACAAGATAGTGCAAATGCACCAGGTGATCGCTGGTCTCGGTGGGCCAAAGGGCCTGCTTCCACACTATATCTAGTCTAAAGAAGTTTCGAAGCTGTTAAAAGGTGTGTGTCTGTGCATGAACGAGGACCTGTTAGACTGCAATTAATCTAGTGAGGTTAGTTCCTGGCAAAGGCAGGGGCTCATGGCTCCCCAGGAAATGGGGTTGGGCATGTGAATTGGACGACATCTTTATAAATGAAGGGGATTCAATGGTGAAGGTGTTGACATCGCTTCACGGTAAGAAGAAGCGTAGTTAGAATGTAGAACAAAACACGGCATGCTGGACGAACTCAGCGGATCAGGCAGCATCTAAGGAGTGAATGGGCAGGTGACATTTTGGATTGGGACCATTCATTCTTGAATGTGGAACCTTTCTCTCCCTTAGAAGCCATGATAGAACGAAAAGAAAGGAAAATGATGGGGGAAACACCCAGCGTGCCAGGCAGCGTCTGGAGAATGATAAATAACCTAAATTTATTTAATGCGAAACATAAACACAATGTGGGGGAAGGGGGTAGAAGGTAAAGACCCATAGGTTTAGGTGAGGAGGGGATTGGTTTGCTCTTGGGCCTGGCCATGATGGCCATTCAAGAGTCCTGGCAGCAGGCAGTTGAGGGTTCTGCCTGAGTCGACTGCCTGCCTCTCTTCTGGGCCTACGATGGTGCCCTGCGTGTCCCTGGAGAATGCAAATAGCAGTTTTGATTAATGCAGTGTTTTGTACACTAACTTTGTAATAAAATAACTTTGTGAAAGAAAATAATATAGTTGAGGGGCGGGGGGGGGGGGAGGACAAAGACACCAGGTCTGTTAAGCAGATTCCCGTTCTGTTGAGTAAAAGTGAGTTCCAATCATTTCTCAACCTTGTATCCACAAATTCAGTGGGAGTAGGCAAAATACCCCTCAATCCCCCTTAAAACCCCCCAAACCTGTGCTGCATTAACTTAAATTGTTTTTAGGTTTTTGTAAGAGCCCCACTCCATCCACACCCCTTCAACCCCACTTATCATCCCCCGCCACAACCCACCTCAACCCCCCTTATCCTCCCCTCACCCACTCCATCCCCCTCAGCCCCCTTATCACCCCCTCCCCCACTCTCCATTCACCCAATTCATCCACCCTGAGCCCCCTTTAAAACTCCCCCAAACCTCCACTGCATTGGTCTAAAACCCTCCCCTCACTCAGGCACTCCATTCCCACCTCAACCCCCCCCCCCTTAAAACTCCCCCCAAACCTCTCCTGCATTAACTGAAATTGTTGTTTAGAATTTTTTTCAGTGCCCCGCTCACGCACTCTATTCCCCCCTCAATCCCCCTTAACTCCCCCAAACCTGTGCTGCATTAATTTAAATTGGCTTCAGGCTTTTTAAAGAGCCACACTCACCCACTCCATCCACACCCCCTCAACACTATTTATCATCCCCCCCACAACCCACCTCAACCCCCTTATTCTCCCCTCAACCCCCTTATCCCCTCTCCTCCATCCCCCATTCGCCCAATTCATCCTCCCTGAACCCCCTTTAAAACTTCCCCAAACCTCTACTGCATTGGTCTAACACCCTCCCCTTACTCAGCCACCCCATCCCCTAACTCACGCACTCCATTCCCACCTCAAAACCCCCCCCTTAAAACTCCCCCAAACCTTTCCTGCATTAACTGAAATTGTGTTTAGGATTTTTCTTCAGAGCCCCACTCACGCACTCCATTCCCCCCTTAATCCCCCTTAAAACTCCCCCAAACCTGTGCTGCATTAACTTAAATTGGTTTCAGGTTTTTTTTTAAGAGCCCCACTCACCCACTCCATCCACACCCCCTCAACTCCTGATCGTCCCCCCCACAACCCACCCCTTATCCTCTTCTCACCCACTCCATCCCCAGCCCCATTTTCCCCCCCTCTCTTCCACCCTCCATTCACCCCATTCATCCCCCCTGAACCCCTTTGAAACTCCCCCAAACCTCTACTGCATTGGTCTAACACTCAGCCACTCCATCCCCCCGCGTTCCTTGGGTGGGGGCAAGGGAGGGGCAAGTGGGGCTGGCTAGGGGGGATGGAGTGGGTTAGTAGCGGGAGGAGGGGGGGATAAGGGGGGATTGAGTGGGGAGTTGAGGGTGCTACAATACAAGAGAGGCTTTGGGTCCAGGCCTCACTCAATCATACCCTCTCCCCTTCCCTGTCCCCCCTCTATGAGGAATGGGCCCAACGGGTCCACTTGGTCTAGTGACCTTTAATTCTGAGGCTATGGCCTCTCCCACGAGTGGAAGCAAAGGTCAATAAGAAGAACAGTGAAGTGCAAATTTCTGAGGAGTTCCGCACTATGGCGCTTGCTGCAGGATGACAAAGCTGCAAGATTTTGCTCCGCCATTTTAACAAGAAATTTAGAAGCCACCGACCCTTGTCCCTGAGAAGTGTGCTTCAAATTGAGCATGTAGCTGCATTTCAAAAGCTAATTCTGGTTTCGATCTGGAGTATTTTAAAACCGAGACGTGTCGTGAGCAACTGGCAATGACATCATTGCCAAGAACATGCTTTGTGCGCATTTACGAAGATTAGTTTGCCGTTGATGTACTCTCCAGCATGTATTTGGTGAGATGCAGAGGAAATATAGGTTGGAGGGGTTGGTGGGAAATGTGGCCAACAGCACAAACGATGGGAGAAATAGAAGGAATACATGAAGGAGGACAGATGGCAAAGTAAATCCCGTCTGAGTGGTCAATCCTGGCTTGAGGCATGAGGGAAGTTACTAAATGCAGTGCAGAAGCTAAGAAATCTAGCAATACAGATAAATCTATATACTAAAACTCGTTTGTTTGTTTGTTCCTGAACTACAGCCAGCGATATACGATAGCGCGACAATTTTAGGCCCACTTAACTCACCGTCGTCCCTTTGGTGTTAATGGAAGAAGTTTCATTAAAATCAGTGTTATATTTTTAAAGTTAATCACATTTTAAAGTTTAAATCTATCTCCTAGGGAGGGGGGTGGAGGGAGGGGAGGAGGATGAAGGATAAGGGGGGTTTGAGAGGGGGGTGGGAGGTGGAGGGAAAGAGAGGGGGGGAGGAGACGGTGCTGCACCAATGCAGGTGAGGTTTGGGTCCAACGGGTCCACTTGGTCTAGTATATTATTACTAAAACTATCACCGTGTATTTTTGTGGGTTTGTGGATAGATTTGTTCTCGAAATAGAGCCAAAACGGTACACGATAGCGCAACAATTTTAGGCCCACCTTATTCACCATTGGCTTGCGGTTCAAATGGTTGTTATATTTTTAAAGTTATTCACTTTCTAAACGTTTCGGGTCGAGATCCTTCAGTCTGAAGAGATCCTTCAGTCTCGACCCGAAACGTCACCCATTCCTTCTCTCCCGAGATGCTGCCTGACCCGCTGAGTTACTCCAGCATTTTGTGAATAAATACCTTCGATTCGTACCAGCATCTGCAGTTATTTTCTTATATCGCCATTATATATGATATTTCTATGCTGTCTGCATGCCCACTGGTGGTCACTGTATTTTTTCTGTTTTATAAATAATTGTATACTTACGGTATATATAGATTCCAATATTTAAAGCTCTTTTTAAAAATGGAATATTTTTTATTTGTTGTCATATAAATCTCATTAGATTTATAAAACTGACATTTCTTCATTTTTTCCTACGGCCCGCAAAAATGTGCCAAATATATAATGTGGCCCTCGTGCTGGAAAGTGTGGAGGCCCCTGGTTTATACCAAAGATAGACACAAGGTGCTGGACCTGAAACATCGTCCATCCATTTCAACCAAAGATGCTGCTCGACCCGCTGAGTTACTCCAGCACCATGTGTCTATTTTAGATATTTAAATGTAGAACTGTTAAAAACCATAGTAACCTTGAATGTGCGCGTGAGCGACGGAGCTGTATTGCTTAATTATTAAATGGAGAGTTTACACAACGTGTGGACCTCTACAACCTTAGTTTCCAGGCTCCTGTACCCGTACTCCGATGGCAGGAGTGAAACGGGTGTGGCCAGGGTGGTGTGGGCCTCTGATGATGCTGCCTATCTTTCTGAGGCAGTGACTCCTACAGATCATTTAAAAGATGAACAGAGAGCTTTGACTTTCCTGCAGGTGTTCAACGACCCGATTCATGGCCACATTGAGATGCACCCACTGCTCGTCCGCATCATCGACACCCCGCAGTTCCAGAGGCTCCGCTTCATTAAACAGCTTGGAGGGACCTACTTCGTCTACCCTGGGGCTTCCCACAACCGCTTTGAGCACTCCATCGGGTAAGGACTGGGCGAGCAATTCTGCAATGTGTAGGAAGGAACTGCAGATGCTGGTTTATACAGAAGATAGACACAAAAGCTGGGTCGGGCAGCATCTCTGGAGATAAAGAATAGGTGTTTTGGGTCGGCACCCTTCATCAAACTGAAAGTAGTGGTGGGGGAGAGAAATAATCTGGAGGTGAGAAAAAGCCAGAACAAATCAGGGCCGACAACGGAAAGGGCCCAACCCCGGGCACTTTCCTCTGCAACCGCTCTAGATGCAACACCTGTCCCTTTACCTCCCCCCTCAACTCCATCCAAGAACCCAAACAGTCTTTCCAGGTGAGACAAAGGTTCACCTGCACCTCCTCCAACCTCATCTATTGCATCCGCTGCTCTAGATGTCAACTTATTTACATTGGTGAAACCAAGCGCAGGCTCGGCGCTCGGTCCGCATTAACAAAACTGATCTCCCGGTGGTCGAGCACATCAACTCCCCCTCCCATTCCCAGTCTGACCTTTCTGTCATGGGCCTCCTCCAGTGCCATAGTGAGGCCCACCGGAAATTGGAGGAACAGCACCTCATATTTCGCCTGGGCAGTTTGCAGCCCAGTGGTATGAACGTCGACTTCTCCAACTTTAGATAGTCCCTCTGTCCCTCCCTTCCCCTCCCCCTTCCCAGATCTCCCTCTATCTTCCTGTCTCCACCTATATCCTTCCTTTGTCCCGCCCCCCTGACATCAGTCTGAAGAAGGGTCTCGACCCGAAACGTCACCCATTCCTTCTCTCCCGAGATGCTGCCTGACCTGCTGAGTTACTCCAGTATTTTGTGAATAAACCGACAACAGATTACCTCAATGGACCATTGTTGGATGTGGAATGTGTGATAACAAGGGATACAAGGATTCAAACAGTGGAACTGGTAGGTTGACTAGGGTGGGGGGGGGGGGGGGGGAGCGAAAGCAGGAGATACTTGAAATTAGAGAAATCAACGTTCATATTGCTGGATTGCCCAACCGAAACATGAGGCATGGATTTGAGATGCCCATTGACCAGGTTCCAGCAGGTGAGTCCTCCTCCAAAGTGAGGTCCATCTCCTCAGAGTTGATGAGGTAACTCCATCCCACATGCTTGTTCGGTGGATCTTCTGAGCTGTGGATCTTCGGAACTTCGTAATCAAGTCCGAGCTCGGTGCCCTTTTGTTGCGGACAAGTGACTGGCCAGGGTACACTAAAGGCTTCAATCTCTCATCACATCTGGGAAATACTCTTGTAGAAACGAAGATCTGCAGATGCTGGTTAATGCACAAAGGACACAAAGTGCTGGAGTAACTCAGCGTGTTTGGCAGCATCTCTGAAGTTGAGTCTGACGAAGGGTCTCAACCCGAAATGTCGCCTCTCCATGGTCGCCAGAGATGCTGCTTGATCTGCTGAGTTACTCCAGCACTTTGTGTCCTTCTGGAAAATACTTTCACTGGTCTCTGAGCAAATGCAGTCAACTCCTCCTTTGTGCCCCTTGGTTTAGTTTTAGCTTAGAAAAACAGCGTGGAAGCGGGCCCTTTGGAACACCGATTCCGCACTGACCAATGATCAAGCGTACACTTGTTCTGTTATCCTAGTTTCACACGTTAGATGCAATTTACAGAAGCCAATTAACCTACAAACCCGCACGTCTTTGGGATGTGGGAGGAAACAGGGGCACTTGGAAAAAACCTGCGTGGTCATAGGGAGAACCTACAAACTGTACAGTCAGCACCTGCAGTCAGGATAGAACTGTAGTCAGTGTCTGGCACTGTACGGTTGCAACTCTACTGCTGTGCCACAGTGCCGCCCTGTGGTGTTTTGCCATATCTATTTTAATTTGTAACAAGCAAAGTATAATAAGCCTGTGTGTGTATTGTCTGACAGCCAGTCTGTCACCCGGGTGTAATGTAGTGGAGTTGAGATCCGTGGCCAGAGTGGAGCAGACAAAGTGCAGAGTTGAAATCGGAACAGGGAGAGCCTGGCTCCGAAACTAGGTCTGTCGACACAGTGTTTACAAACTTCCCCTTTGCAATGGACCTCTGCCCCAGAATGAGTTGAATTGGACTCTTGCAATCTGAGATGTATCCCTTCGGCCTTTGTTTATGATAATTGTTGGATAAAATTGGCATGTGAGTCAGACTAATTAAATAGTCACACCCTTTCTCCTGTGACGGCTGTTTGTTACAAGTGCTGCTTGAAATTGTAATGTCCACTGTATGTTTCCATCATGTTATGGGGCATGTACTACATTGTAGACCCCTATGTTGCTTAGGCCCTGACCGAGATGCAACGATTCCAGCATGTCAGGGCCCCAAGTTGCTGGTGTAACTCAACGGATCAGGCAGCATCTCTGGAGAACATGGATAGGTGAAGTTGCAAGTCAAGACCCTTCATCTGCTTAATTGTAGGTGGGGAGGACAGGAGAATAAAGCTGTAAGAGGGGAGAGACGGGACAAAGTGTGACAGATAATAGGTGGACACAGGTGAGGGAGACAGTGATTTTGATCGTCAGATGTTGGGAGCAAAGGCCAGAGATAAAAGCATAAGGTGCGAGACAGGATTCAAGTGTTGTGATCAAATCAACTCTCGGAAAGAGTTGTAAATTGGGAAGCCAGTGGGAGGGAGGTGGTGGATGGTGGGGTGTGGAGGGAAATGGGTGGTAATCCAGATGGGGGGAGGGGGGAGAAGAAGAGGGGGTGTGGGGGAGGAAGGAGAGGGATGTGGAAGGAGTTGGTTCGAGGTAACCTAAAATTGGAGACTTCAATGTTCATTCCGTTGGGTTATAAACTACCGAAGAGGAATATGAGGTGCTGTTCCTCCAGTTTGCGGGTCAGCCGCCTTCCACTGTCTCATTCAACATGTATTTTAACTTGCACTATGACCTATTTGTTCCAATAAATCTGACCTGTCTGCAATCTGAGTGTTGTGTTATCTTGCTTTAAAGTTCTCATTCTCTGTTTCTTTAAGAACTCCTTGAATCACTCCATCTCTGAGCAAGTGTATTCCTTTGATCTAAGGTTAATGGCTTTCTGTCTGCCAAGTTGCAAAGATCTGGCATTGTCCCCCACAGCCTCTCTAGTTTTAATGCCTTTTTGTCGTCTTAAGCTACTCCTTTCAACCTTTCCTAGTGCAGAGCGTTATTGCTCTTCTGCAAATATCCTAACTCTTATCAGAGTGGGGCGGTCACGGTGACGCCAGCGGTAGATTTGCTGCCTTACAGCGAATGCAGCGCCGGACCCGGGTTCGGTCCCGACTACGGGTGCTGTCTGTACGGAGTTTGTACGTTCTCCTCGTGACCTGGGTGGGTTTTCTCCGAGATCTTCGGTTTCCTCCCACACTCCAAAGACGTACAGGTTTGTAGGTTAATTGGCTTAGTAAATGTAAAAATTGTGTCTAGTGGGAGAGTGTTAATGTGCGGGGATCGCTGGTTGGCGCGGATCCGGTGGGCCGAAGGGCCTGTTCCGCGCTGTACCTCTCAACTAAACAAAAAAAGTTAGAGTGGAAGCATTTAGGTTTATTGCACAACAGGTGAGGTATAGATGCTCCCCGGCTTACGATGCTTCGACGTGCGATATTTCAACTTTGCGATGGTGCAAACGGCAGCGACCTGTAGCGAGCCGCAGCTCGCTTCCGGCCACGTGATCAGGTGTATTAAATGCATTTCCACTTACAATATTTTCGGTTTGCGATGGGTTTCTCGGATCGGAACCCCATCATAAGCTGAGGAGCACCTGTATTCTGGAATGTGGCTGTGTATTGCTTTACACAATCTTTCCTATCTGAGAGTATTTATTCATCCAGAGTGCAATGCGTTTCCTTACATTTATTTTTTGGGGGGATAATTTTCACAAGTTATTTGACCTTGAGCTTCTAAACTAACCTTTAGCATCTAAACTGAACTATTTCACCAATAGTTGTATTAAGGATTCTGCCATTGTTTTGATCTATGGGCCGAATGGGCTATTTCCATGCTGTTTCTCTTGACCAAACTAAACAATCAAGTACAAAAGGTAAACCAAAGAGAAAGATAGTGTAGAATATATTCTGCAGTATAACAGGTACCATAGAAAAAGTCCAATGGCCATAATGATGTAGGTTAAAGAATTTGGATAATACCCTAGCTTATGGAAGGACTGTGCTGAAGCCTGACAATAGAGGGGAGTAAGCTGTCTCTGAGTCTGGCTTTCAAGCTTCTGTATCTTCTGCTTGATGGGAACAGAGAGAAGAAGGAATGATTGGGTTTGGAGAGGTCTTTTTTGTGTTGGCTGCGTGAATTGTCGATGGAGTCAATGGTGGGGAGTGCATAGTGGCACAGTTGGTTGAGATCAAATGCAAGTCTCTGGCGTTGTGAGGCAGCAGCTCTACCAGCTGTGCCACTATGCCACTCCCTCTGCATATTCATTCAGGTATTATCTGATTTGATAGAATGCAAACAGAAGCTTTTCGCTGGACGATTGTACACTTGACAATAATAAACCTAAACAGGGGGATCAATGTTTTGAAAAATCATCATTTGAAGGTTG
The DNA here is from genome assembly GCF_053455715.1 of Rhinoraja longicauda. Taxonomy (NCBI): domain Eukaryota; kingdom Metazoa; phylum Chordata; class Chondrichthyes; order Rajiformes; family Arhynchobatidae; genus Rhinoraja; species Rhinoraja longicauda. The sequence continues at coordinate 46,717 of NW_027601740.1, forward strand.
TTGATGAATAAAAGCTTTTGTGTCTTTTTTCTATTGTGTCTTTGTCCCACAGTGTGGCACATCTGGCAGGACAGCTGGTCAAAGCACTCTGTGGTCGGCAACCGGAACTTCAGATTAGCCATCGCGACATCCTGTGTGTTCAGATCGCCGGACTCTGCCACGATCTAGGTGAGGGAATGGCTCTTTCGCGCAAGAGAAATAAGGGTGATTAGTGAGGGTGTCGGGATTATGGGGAGAAGGCAGGAGAATGAGATTGAGAGGGAAAGATAGATCAGCCATGATTGAATGGTGGAGTAGACTTGATGGACCCAAAGGCCTAATGCTATTCCTTGAACATGAAGAGAAAGACCTCAAATCCAGTATACAACTTATGGTATACCAGGCAGAATGATGCACAACTAGGCCCAGTTACCTGACACAGTGACCTGGACTCTCATCCCGATGCATTGTTGAGGGCGGGCTGCACTGTTGCAGGAGATGACATTTTAAACTGCTCCTACTGATTCAAGTGTCTTTCCATCTCAACATTGACTTTTAGACACAAAATGTTGGAGTAACTCAGCAGGACAGGCAGCATATCTGGATAAAAGGAATGGGTGATGTTTCAGGTCGAGACCCTTCTTCAATCTGAAGGGTCTTGACCCGAAACGTCACCCATTCCTTCTATCCAGTGATGCTGCCTGTCCTGCAGAGTTACTCCAGCATTTTGAGTCTCTCTTCGGTTTAAATCAGCATCTGCAGTTCCTTCCTTCAACATTGACTTTTCTTTTGTTCCCCAGGTCATGGACCTTTCTCACACCTGTTTGATGGACAATTTATTCCTCAGACGAGAAAAGATAAGAAATGGAAGGTAAAGCAATCTGCAGACTCCACTTACGGGTGCGTGTTACGCGAAATGTGGCAATGGGCGCATGCAAGGATCTCATCTACGGCGATAGTAAAGAAAGCAAACTTACTGCTAGCATTTATTTAGAGAGGGCTTGTATACAAATACAGGGAAGTAATGCTGAGGCTCTATAAGGCGCTGGTAAGGCCTTATTTGGAATATTGTGAGCAATTTTGGACGCCATAATCTGAGGAAGGATGTGCTGTCTCTGGAGAGGGTCCAGAGGAGGTTTACAAGAATGATCCCAGTAATGAGTAATCTGATGAACGTTTGTCGGCACTGGGCCTATACTTGCTGGAGTTTAGAAGAATGAGGAGGGACCTCATTGAAACTTACAGAAAAGTGAAAGGCTTGGATAGAGTGGATGTGTATAGGTAGTTTCCACTCGTGGGAGAGTCTAAGATTAGAGGCCCAAGCCTCAGAATTAAAGGGCGTTCTTTTAGGAAGGAGGTGAGGAGAAATTTCTGTGGTCATAGTATGGTGAATCTGTGGAATTCTTTGCCACAGAAGGCTGTGGAGGGCGTCAGTGGATATTTATAAGGCAGAGATAGATAGATTCGTGATTAGTATAGGTGTCAGAAGTTATGGGGAGAAGGCAGGAGAATGGGGTTTGGAGTGAGAGATAGATCAGCCATAATTGAATGGCGTAGACTTGATGGGCTGAATGGCCTCATTCTACACCTATCACTTATGACTTTATGTCCTTAAGATGGTGTCTTTGCGGAAGTTCCGTGAGCATTGGAGAATGCTGCCAGGACTCCAGGGTCGGAACTATAGGGAGGGGTTGAGCTGGCTAGGACTTTCCTTGGATTTAGTTCAGTGTTTTATCATAACAAGTCACAATGTACAGTGAAAAGCTTTTGTTGCGTGCTGTCCAGTTAAAGAAAAGACGATACGTGATTACCATCAAACCTTCCACAGTGCACAGATTAAAGGAACAACATTTAGTGCAATATAAAGTCCGATTAAAAATAGTTGAAAGGTCTCCAATGAGGTAGATGGTAGATCAGGACTGCTATCTAGCTGCTGAGAGGATAGCTGAGCGGTGATCTTATAGATAGAGATGTATAAAATCATGAGGGGGGTAGACAAGACAAATACACAGAGTCTTGTATCTATGGTGGGGGAATCAAGAGCCAGAGGCTTGGGTTTCAGGTGGGAGGGGAAAGATTTAATAGGAATCTGAGGGATAAATTTTCATTATAAGGGTGGTGGGTACATGGAATGAGCTGCCAGATGATGTAGTTGAGGCAGGTATTATAACAGCACGTAAAAGACATTTGGACAGGTTTATGGACAGGAAAGGTTTAATGGGATGTGCATCTTGGTCGTAGGCAAGTTGAGCTGAATGGCCTGTTTCTGCGCTGTATGACTCTGACCAAAGCAGTTTGCACTAGTTAACTCTGTTTATGTTGCTTTGCACCCTCGATCAAGGGTCTTGATTGGTCTAAAGAAGATTCCGACACAATGTTGTCTGTCCATTCCCTCCACACATGTTGCCTGAACCATTGTTCCTCCAGCACTTTGCCTGAACCATTGTTCCTCCAGCACTTTGCCTGAACTTTAATTGTGACTTTTTTGCATTGAATGATGTTTCATTCCCTTCTCTGAATTGAGCTTTTAAACTAAACTTTAACTCGGTGCAGCATGAAGATGCTTCATTGGACATGTTTGACCACTTGATCTCCTCCAACGATCTGGAAGATGTGCTATTGAAATACGGCTTGGTGTTACCAGAAGACGTGGTGTTTATAAAGGAACAGATCAGAGGCCCAACAACAGAAGGTGGCGGAACGGGTAACGTCTCTAAAGTGGTAAGTGATACGGTGGCGCAGTGGTAGAGTTACTGCCTTGCAGCGCTAGAGACCCGGGTCTGATCCTGACTACGGGTGCTGTCTGTACGGAGTTTGTACATTCTCCCTGTGACCTGTGTGGGTTTTCCCCAGGTGCTTCAGTTTCCTCCCACACTCCAATGACGTGCAGGTTTATAGGCTAATTGGATTGGTAAAATTGTAAATTGTCCCTAGAGAGTAAGATGGTGTTAGTGTGCGGGGATCGCTGGTTGGGCGGATTCGATGGGCCGAAATGCCTGTTTCCCTGCTGCAGTTCCAAAAACTAAACTGACACTGTTGATCCAAGGGATGGGAATAAAAACTGGAAAATTTAACTTGCGCAATATTTTTTGTTTTGCACTGAAGCAATGGTTCTTTATTTATCACGTTTAGTTTATTGTCACGTGTTGTGAGGTACAGTGAAAACCTTCTGTTGCGTGCTATCCAGTCAGCGGAGAAACTATACTTGATTATAATCGAGTCGTCCAGTGTGCAGATATATGATAAAGGGAATAAAGTTTAGTGCAAGATGACGCCCAGTAAACTCCAATTAAAGATAGTCTGAGGGTCTCCAATAAGGTAGATGGGAGGTCAGGACCGCTCTCTAGTAGTTGATAAGATGGTTCAGTTGCCTGATAACAGCTGGGAAGGAATGATCCCTGAATCTGGAGGTGTGCGTTTTCTGTACCTCTTGTACTTCTGTGCCTTTTGTCTGATGGCAGAGGGGGAGAAAAGGGAGTGTCCGGAGTGAGCCCCTTCCTTGATTATGCTTGTGGCCTTGCCGAGGTAGCGGCACGGTAGCGCAGCGGCACGGTAGCGCAGCGGTAGAGTTGCTGCTTTACAGCGAATGCAGCGCCGGAGACTCAGGTTCGATCCTGACTACGGGTGCTGCACTGTAAGGAGTTTGTACGTTCTCCCCGTGACCTGCGTGGGTTTTCTCCGAGATCTTCGGTTTCCTCCCACACTCCAAAGACGTACAGGTATGTAGGTTAATTGGCTGGGTAAATGTAAACATTGTCCCTAGTGGGTGTAGGATAGTGTTAATGTACGGGGATCACTGGGCGGCACGGACTTGGTGGGCCGAAAAGGCCTGTTTCCGGCTGTATATATATGATATGATATGAAATGTACCGAGGTACAGTGAAATTCATTTTTGTACATTGTTCAGTACAAGTATCACTATACATAAGCACTTGGATGCATCTTAGATAAGAATCTTGCGTACAATACAAGTGAATAGTGGTAGTACACCGAGACAGATTTGGTGCCATTTTCAAATCCCAGTTGGTCCAGTTGTAGAGCTCAACCTACCCATGAAGGGCTGTTATCCTATTGCAGGGTCAGCGTAGCCAAGCGTGGCCATTGGTATCGTCCTTTGCTCTGGGCTGCTGCAGGCCGTGCCCTGTCCAAAAGATAGCTTTATAATTGGAATTGATTTTTGAACCTTCATTGCTTTTATTCATTCACATGATACTGCTGCCGTTGCCAATCCTGGCACTATTGTTTGTCCCTGCACTTAGGGGACATTTATGCGTCAATCTCGCTGACGTACCTGGAATCAAACATGGGTGATACGGCAGATTCCCATCCAGATTATCTTTGTAAGCTAGCATCATCTGTTCCCTGTGTCTCCACTCTGTTTCTATCACTAACTTAGGGCGGCATAGTGGCGCAGCGGTAAAGCTGCTGCCTTATGGCACCAGAGACCCAGGCTTGATCCTGGGTGCTTTCGGTAGAGCGTTTGGACCTCTGAACTTTAATCGAGCTTCAATGTTATATCTTTGCATTGAATGTACCCTTTATCCTTTATCTGTGGATTTTAGGGTGGCACAGTGGTGCAGTGGTAGAGCTGCTGTCTCACAGCCCCCAGAAACCCAGGTTCGATCTGACCTCGGGTGCTGCCTGTACGGACTTTGTATGTTCTCCCTGTGACCACATTGGTTTTCTCCATGTGCTCCGGCTTCCTCCCACACTCTAAAGACGTACAGGTTTGTAGGTTAATTGGCTTCAGTAAAATTGTAAAATGTCCCCAGCCCCCAGTGTATGATAGTGCTAGTGTACGAGGAGATCGTTGGTCGGTGTAGGCCGCAGGGCCTGTTTCTATGCTGTATCTCTAAAGCCTAAAGTAAAGTAAACACCGCTATTTCATCTTTCCAGTGGCCATACAAGGGCCGTACTCAGGAGAAAGGCTTTCTGTATGAGATCGTTTCCAATAAGAGGAGCGGGATTGATGTCGATAAGTGGGATTACTTTGCCAGGTAAGTCTCTGTGTGATCTTGATCCATGACTTTTCTCGGTCGCTCTCCTGGGACATGACAGCCGTTTGTTTAAACCAATGGTTCTTTATTACCTCAAGTACCAAGGTACACGCAATCCCTGATTAAGGACAGGATGCATGGAAAATGGCACAGAGTACATATGTAATAGTCACCAGGTTTTGGCACCATTTTCCAAGTCCCAGCTGCAGCTGGCCGTAAAGGCCTGTTGCCTCCATTCCGTCATCTGTGAACCATCGTCCCTCTCCTCACCCGGACACCTGGAGCTTTCGTGCCCCGAGTCGACCTCGAGGGGGGCGGAAGGTAAGACCCTCTGATTCTTACCGTCCCTACGTACAGCGTCCACCGCCTTTGCCGACTCCCTCCACCCTCTCTCCAATTCCCGGTTCTCCGGGGCGAGCAGGAGACAAGCCTCAGACAAAGCTCCCACTACAGTTGGGTTCCCGATTCCATGGCGGGCGAGTCAGGCTTGTTGTCAGGGTGTGGCTGCAGATTGCTGGGACCTTCTGCTGTGTGCGGCTCGCTGGGACCTTGACTGCTTCTGATAAAAGCTATCTATTTGAGAACTGAACTGATCGCGATTTCTCTGGAATGTCAGAGCTTGTAGTGAGACTTGATAGAAGGGTATAAAATTCTGAGAGGCATAGATAGGGTAGACAGTCAAAACCTTTTCCCCAGGTTGGAAGTGTCCAACACTAGAAGGTTATCTATCAGGTGAATGGGGAACTGTTTAATGGAGATGTGTGGGGTAGGTTTTTTGTTACATAGAGTGGTGGGGGCCTGGAACGCATCGCCAGGGGTGGTGTTGGAGGCAGATAGTTTAGTTTTAGTTTAATTTAGAGATACAGTGTGGAAACAGGCCTTTTGGCCCACCAAGTCCCCGCCAACCAACGGTCTGCAAGACAGTTCCAATAGTGGCATTTAAGAGGCTTTTAGGTTGGCACATGGAAGTGCAGAGAATAGAGGGATATGGGTTGTGTGCAGATAGATGAGATCACAGCAGAAGGTCCCAGCAATCTTGGCATCATGTTTGGCACAAACAATGTGGCCGAAGGGCCCATTCCTGTGCTGTACTGTTCTATGTTCTTGCCGAGTGCATGTGCTTCTCTCCCTCACCCACACGCCACATTGACTGTGTTGCCCGCCTATCACAAGCAAAAACACAGTGCTGGAAGAACTCAGCGGGCCATGTAGTATGTGGGGGGAATGGACAGGCAACGTTTTGGGACAGGACCATTCTTCAGGTTGGCTATTGCACTCTGATTTTAACTAATGTCAATCTATTGACAGTTTACCCCAACTAAAGTGACAAATTCTGTATTGGTAAATCCAGAGTCTAGTGAAGTTAACTTGTAACTGTTCAGGAGTTGTTTGCCTAATCCTCGCCAGGGACTTTAAAACATTGAGATGTGAGCCCGTTGATCTCAGCAACGGGGCACGTTCCGTGTGAGTGATCAGCCGGACATGAGGATGCTTTAACACTGGCTGCCGGAGGTCGCCATTGAAGTCTCATCTTGTTTCTGAAGGGACTGTCACCACCTGGGGATCCGGAACAACTTTGACTTTGAACGCTTCCTCAAGTTCGCTCGAGTTTGTGAAGTCGACGAAATGAAGCACATCTGCACTCGAGAGAAGGTGATGAATGTTGTGAGAAGCCGAGGAGCTTCTGGAGTGTGTTTTTGCAAAGCCCTGCTTGATTTTGATCTATATATCGGCGAGTCCAAGTGCAGACCTGGTGATCGTTTCGCTGAACACCTATGCTCAGTCCACCCTGGCAGACGCAATCTCTAGGTTGCCAAACATTTGAACTTTCATTTCTGTACTGACCTTTCTGTCCTGGGCCTCTTCTACTGTCAGAGAGAGGCCACACCCAAATGGAAGGAGCAGCACCTTGTATTTTGCTTGGGCAGCTCACAGCCTAGCGGTATTAGAGTTTGATTTCTCTAATTTCAAGTAACCCTTGCATTCCCTCCCTCATCCTAGTCGTCCAGCTAGTTTCACTGTTCGTATCTCTTTATCTTCCCTTCCACAGCTTAGAATGGATCATTGTGGGCTCCACCTTCAATTGGTCATCAGTGCTGGCTCTGATTTGTTCTGTACGTTTTCGTACCTCTAGTTTTCCTCTCCCCGACTGACTCTCAGTCTGAAGAAGGGTCTTGACCCGAAACATCACCTATTCCTTTTCTCCAGACATGCTGCCGCTGAGTTACACCAGCATTTTGTGTCTAGCTTTCTAGTTCTGATACCGGCTAACAACGGCCTTCAGATCTTCTTTCCTGCGCTTTCTATCGTCTGAGGAAAAGACCAGCAGAAGTGCAGCACAGTGATGCAACTGGTGGAGCTGCTGCCTCTCGGTGCCAGAGACCCAGGTTTGATCCTGATCTTGGGAGCTGTCACTTGCAGTTTGTACATTCTCCCTGTGACCGCATGGGTTTCCTTTGGGTGTTTCGGTTTCTCCCATGTTCCAAAAACGTGCAGGTTTTTTGGTTGACACAGAATGCTGGAGTAACTCAGCGGGTCAGCCAGCATCTCTAGAGAAAATGGGTAGGTGACCTTTCTGGTCGGGACCCTTCTTCAGGTCCCGACGCAATACGTTACCTATCCATTTTTTTCAGAGATGCTGCCTGACCCATTGAGTTACCACCAGCATTTTGCGTCTATCTTTGGTGTAAATCAACATCCGCAGTTCGTTTGTAGGTTAATTGAATTCTGTACATTGCCCCATGTGTGTAGGATACAAAAAGTGGGAATACATGAAACTGGTGTGAATGGGTGATCGATGGTCGGCATGGATTTGGTGGGCCAAAGGGCCTGTTTCCATGCTGCATCTCTAAAGTTTACAATGACTCGTTATGAACTGTCCTTGCCTGCATGTCTAGTTTCAGCTCACAGAACTCCAGTGCACCTGTGAATGCTGACAAGAAGATTACTATCTGTTGTGTTTATAGAACTACAAGGTTGCCTGTGGTCTTTGGATTTGGATGCATCAATGCGGAAAAATGGCTGCTTTTGGAACAAACAGAGGTCTTATCAAAGACTGATGTCATAGTTTCATCCACTGGGGAACCTCCTTCTGACCTCGCTGGTCTTTTGGAAATTCAATTTTAAAAGTGATGAAAAAGTATAACTTAGACGATGCAACTCGATGGCATGAATAGGAGAGGCAATTGGTGATGGGTCAGCTTAGTCCTGGTATCAAGGGCGCAGAATAGAGCAAAAAGCAAATGGAGATTAAAATCTTGGAAGGGTTGGGGTTATGTGTTTGGTGGAGGTATTGATGCCTCTGATGTGCTCAACGGCCTCCGCTGTGCTGTTGTCTTGTGATCTCGTACGTCAGTACAGTAAACCCTCATTATTACGGACATCTTTCTCTCAGTTTTCGGTGATAGCCACTTCCAGGCCGGGTGTACTGCCGTCACCGCCGGCCCACACAGCCCCTTCAAGGCCGCACTTCTCACCACTACCTCCAACCCTTACCTGCACTCTCGCCACCTGCAACCATTGACCGCCAATGCTCACCTCTGCCCTCCCGGTTGCAACTCACCTGGATTCTAGGCCCAGTTCCAGACCGAGAAAGGACGTTGCTTTTAAAAACGAGTTGAATTGTACCTCCAGGTAACAGCAAGGAAGAGCCTGAAGAAAGGACTTGACCCGAAACGTCACCTATCCATGTCCTCCAGAGATACTGCCTGACCTGCTGTGTTACTCCAGCACTTTGTAACCAGCATCAGCAGTTCTATTTTTAATACTAATGCAATGTCACTCTATTACTTAGCAATCCTTTCCTCTGTTGCAGCAGACAGTTGCTGTATTGACAGATTGTTGATTATCATATCATATCATATCATATCATCATATAAATACAGCCGGAAACAGGCCTTTTCGGCCCTCCAAGTCCGTGCCGCCCAGCGATCCCCGTACATTAACACTATCCTACACCCACTAGGGACAATTTTTACATTTACATTAGTAAGGGTGTTGAGGAATATGGGGAGAAGGGAGGGGAATGAGGTTGAGAGGGACAGATAAATCAGATAAATCAGCCATCTGACCTATCCATCACCAATATAACCTCGGAACAATCAACAATAACAGAAACCATTCCCTCCCCTCCCCATCACATGGCCCGTTATAATCAGGGTTTATTGCATTTAGTATAGTTTGAGCAAACCCACGCAGGTCACTTGGTGAACGTACAAACTCCGTACAGCCCTTGGGCCCACCGAGTCCATGTTGACTAATGATCACTCTGCACACTAGCACTATCCTGACACACAAGGGACAATTTACAATCTTTACCAAAGCCAATTAACCAACAAATCTTTGAAGTGTGCGAAGAAGTAGGAGCTCCCTTGGAAAACCCACGCAGTCACTGGGAGAATGTTCAAGCTCCCACCAGGCAGCATCCATAGTCCCGATCGAGACTGGGTCTCTGGCACTGCAAGGCAGCAGCTCTACCAGTGTAGTATAAGAAAATAACTGCAGATGCTGGTACAAATCGAAGGTATTTATTCACAAAATGCTGGAGTAACTCAGCAGGTCAGGCAGCATCTCGGGAGAGAAGGAATGGGTGACGTTTCGGGTCGAGAAGTCTGAAGAAGGGTCTCAACCCGAAACGTCACCCATTCCTGCTCTACCACTGTGCCACCCTTATTCCTAAACATGGCTCTGTCCCAGCAACTGAATCACTCAGTGCTTCAGAACTGCTGTTCCTAACGCACAGTTTGAGGAGGGAGAAGTGACCTCTCGTTTTCCGTCCACAGGAGGTTGGTGACCTGTACAACATGTTTCACGCACGCAACACGCTGCACCGCAGGGCCTATCAACACCGAGTGGTGAACCTTATCGAGAGCATGTGAGTACTCCTGCAGCATGGGTGGTAAGGAGCCTTCAGTTTAGTGTTACAGCACAGAAATAGGCACTTCGGCCCACCGAGTCCATCCTAACCAGCGGTCCCCACACACTTACACTATCCTATACACACTAGAGCTAATTTACAATTATACCAAGCTAATTAACCTACCAACCTTGGTAGGTTGGGAATATAGGAGGAAACTGGCGATCCCGGAGCAAACCCACACAGGTCATGGGGAGACCATCCAAACTCCATACAATCAAGCACCAATAGTCAGGATTGAACCTGGGTCTCTGGCGCTGTAAGGCAGCAACTCTACTGCTGTGCCCTTTTCTCCATATTATTACCTTGCACCCTTCTACACATCCCCAACCTTAAACCCCTCCACCTCCACAAATGTTTCTGCAAGCCACTGATGTGTGTGAAGTATGACGGATATTGTGGACACAGCCCAGACCATCACGCATACCAGCCTCCCTTCCATTAACTCCATTCACACTTTCGCTACCTTGGCAAAGGCCACCAGCATAATCAAGGACCAGTCTCACCCCGATCACCCCCGCTTCTCCCCTCTCCCATCAGGCAAGAGGTGTAGAAGTGTGAAAACGCGCACCTCCAGATTCAGATTCTCCCCACCTGTTATTGATAACTCTCAGTCTGGTTGAAAAATAATTGATTCGAATACAGTTGTTGAGTACAATAGATTTTTATTGTCCGCGACTCTCCCAGGTATCAGCTGGACTCCGATCAGACTCACACAGACCTAGCAAAGCAAGTAGCCTGTGGTACAACTTATCACATATTTATACAGAGTTCAACAAAGACTGGCAACAGTAATTATTAAAAGCCAATCACAACCTACACACGTATACAGTAGGCGTCATATGGCTACAGAGAAACGAAACTAAACTTATCAGTGATTGTCACATGGTTTCAGGGAAATGCATCACATGGTTTCCAAGAAATGCACTAGACTTCGTGATGTCATACAGCAATCTGTCACACCATGGCGGCAAAGACCTCTACCTAACGGGGAATCAGTCAAAGATCAGGTTCCGAACCACTATACTGCTGGGGCTCTGTCTGCAAAGACTCCCATCCATCAGTTAAACATACACTCTCAGAGAGAGAGAGAGTGTTATCCTTTTCTAAGCATAACAAAATGTACTATCAGGAGACATTAGCATATAGCCTTCACGTAAGTCGCGTAGTTCCATACGGTACAAACTTCAGTTATTAAGGACCCAGGGTCAGACAATGGTCAGGCTGATCTTTTACTTATTCCACTATTTTATTATTTCTGTCCCTTACATAGCCAGCATATTCTCATTATCAGGCAACTGAGCCATCCTATCACCAACTGGAGAGCAGTCCTGACCTACCATCTACCTCATTGAAGACCCTCAGACAATCATTAATCGGATGTTACTGGACTTAATCCTGCACTAAACATTATTCCCTTTATCCCCTACCTGTACACTGTGGACAGCTTGATTGTAATCATGCATAGTCTTTCTGCTGACTGGAAAGCATGCGACAAAAAACTTTTCACTGTACCTCGATACACGTGACAATAAACTAAACTAATATTTCAGTCACACCCTGCACTTCCCTGACCGTGACGTGTTTACATTGCATCAACCCTTGCTCAGGGCTTGAGCCTAATAATGTTTCTTTTAAATTCCTTTGCCCTGTCCCAAGGGTGTTGAAACCAATGCAGATCTGTTTCCAGTGTTTTCCCTGTCAAGTTGCCATGAAGAAGTAGTGCGGGCAACAATGTTTGAGCGGAAGAGACAGCATGAAAATAGGCCCACCAAGTCCATGCCAACCATCGTTCACCCACTCACACGATCTGTGACTGGATAGCACGCAACAAAAAGCTGATCCCTATGTTGTCCCACTCCCCCATTCATCCCGGCACACTGGGGGGCAATTTAGAGGCCAGTCAACCTACAAAACCTCACGCCTTTGGGATGTGGGAGGAAACCCTCGCGGTCACAGGGAAAACGTGCAAACTCCACGCAGACAGCACCTGCGGTCGGGAACGAACCACGGTCCCTGGCGCTGAGCAAGCGGTACTGCCAGCTGCATCTCTGTGCCGCTCGGTTCAGGCAAGTGCTGACATGTTTCTGAACATGTTTACTCCATCAGGATCATTGAAGCCATGGTGCTGGCAGATCCACACATCCAGATCGTTGGAAAAAATGGGACCTGTAAAATCTCCGAGTCGATCGATGACATGGAGGCCTACACCAAGCTCACAGGTGAACACTCCTTTCATTCAGTCCCACCTAAGTCTGCTCTTTGAACTATAGAGTGTACGTTGAATGTCGGTCAATGCAGCAGAGGAACAGCTCTTCAGCCCACAATGACCAGAACTGCACCTGTTACTCCGGCTGAGGTCTGACCAAGGTTTTATAAACTTGGAGCATCTCCCTGTGTGGAGGAAGGAACTGCAGATGTTGGTTTACGCCAAAGATAGACACAAAATGCTGGAGTAACTCAGTGGGACAGGCACCATCTCTGGAGAAAAGGAATTGGTGATGTTTCAGGTCGAGACCCTTCTTCAGACTTGTTGTTTGAAGAAGGGTCCCGGCACAAAACATCACCCATCTACTCTCTTCTAAAGATGCATTCTAGACTCTTCCTACGACTGAAAATATCTTAGCATGTTTTATTTTATTTCTCTGACATTGGATTATTGTTTTTCCAGACAACATCTTTGAACAGATTCTGAATTCTTCCAACCCTGAGCTAGAAAAAGCACGAAAAATCCTGAATAACATCATTTGCCGCAAGTTGTACAAATGGATCGGGCAGACGCAGCCTGCAGCAGGGACGATAATTAATCTGGTAATCAAACAGGACAGCACAGTGGCATGGCGATAGAACATCTGACTCGCAGCCCCAGAGACCTGGGTTCGATCCTGAGCTTGAGTGCTGCCTGTGTGGAGTTTGCATGGTCTTCCTGTTACTAAGTGTGTTTGTGCCGGGTGCTCCGGTTTCCCTTCACACCCTGAAAACGTGTAGGTTAATCGGCCTCTGCAAAATTGCCCCTTGTATTTAGGGAGTGGATGAGAAAGTGGGATAACTGTGAACTAGTTTTACTAGACCTTGGACATGGGTTTATGGTGAGGGGGAAAAGATTTAATAGGAGCCTGATGGGTAACTTTATCACACATAGGGTGGTGGGTGTATGAAACAAGCTGATGGAGGAAGTAGTTGAGGCAGGTACTATCGCAATGTTTAAAAATCAGTTCGACAGGTACATGGATAGGATTGGTTTAGAGGGATATGGGCCAAAGGACCTGTTTACAGGGCAAGTAGGGCTGAAGGGCCTGTTTACACGCTGCATAACTCTGACTAATTATATAAAACTATGACTCGTATGAACGGTGAGTGAAGAAGCATCTCGAAACGTCACCTATCTACATTCTCCAGAGATGCTGCCTTACCCGCTGAGTTACTCCAGGTCTTGTGTGATCAATGGTCAGCATGGGCTAAAGTGCCCATTTTCAAGCAATATCTCTAAACATTAAACAATAGACAATAGGTGCAGGAGTAGGCCATTCAGCCCTTCGAGCCAGCACCGCCATTCAATGCGATCATGGCTGATCACTCTCAATCAGTACCCCGTTCCTGCCTTCTCCCCATACCCCTTCACTCCGCTATCCTTAAGAGCTCTATCCAGCTCTCTCTTGAAAGCATCCAACGAACTGGCCTCCACTGCCTTCTGAGGCAGAGAATTCCACACCTTCACCACTCTGACTGAAAAAGTTCTTCCTCATCTCCGTTCTAAATGGCCTACCCCTTATTCTTAAACTGTGGCCCCTTGTTCTGGACTCCCCCAACATTGGGAACATGTTTCCTGCCTCTAATGTGTCCAATACCCTAATTATCTTATATGTTTCAATAAGATCCCCCCTCATCCTTCTAAATTCCAGTGTATACAAGCCCAATCACTCCAGCCTTTCAACATACGACAGTCCCGCCATTCTGGGAATTAACCTAGTGAACCTACGCTGCAAGCCCTCCATAGCAAGAATATCCTTCCTCAAATTTGGAGACCAAAACTGCACACAGTACTCCAGGTGCGGTCTCACCAGGGCCCGGTACAACTGTAGAAGGACCTCTTTGCTCCTATATTCAACTCCTCTTGTTATGAAGGCCAACATTCCATTGGCTTTCTTCACTGCCTGCTGTACCTGCATGCTTCCTTTCATTGACTGATGCACTAGGACACCCAGATCTCGTTGAACTCCCCCTCCTCCTAACTTGACACCATTCAGATAATAATCTGCCTTTCTATTCTTACTTCCAAAGTGAATAACCTCACACTTATCTACATTAAACTGCATCTGCCATGTATCCGCCCACTCACACAACCTGTCCAAGTCACCCTGCAGCCTTATTGCATCTTCCTCACAATTCACACTACCCCCCAGCTTAGTATCATCTGCAAATTTGCTAATGGTACTTTTAATCCCTTCGTCTAAGTCATTAATGTATATCGTAAATAGCTGGGGTCCCAGCACCGAACCTTGCGGTACCCCACTGGTCACTGCCTGCCATTCCGAAAGGGACCCATTTATCCCCACTCTTTGCTTTCTGTCTGTCAACCAATTTTCTATCCATGTCAGTACCCTACCCCCAATACCATGTGCCCTAATTTTGCCCACTAATCTCCTATGTGGGACCTTGTCGAAGGTTTTTTGAAAGTCGAGGTCCACCACATCCACTGACTCTCCCCTGTCAATTTTCCTAGTTACATCCTCAAAAAATTCCAGTAGATTTGTCAAGCATGATTTCCCCTTCGTAAATCCATGCTGACTCGGAATGATCCTGTTACTGCTATCCAAATGCTCAGCAATTTCGTCTTTTATAATTGACTCCAGCATCTTCCCCACCACTGATGTCAGACTAACTGGTCTATAATTACCCGTTTTCTCTCTTCCCTCCTTTCTTAAAAAGTGGGATAACATTTGCTAACCTCCAATCCACAGGAACTGATCCTGAATCTATAGAACATTGAAAAATGATCTCCAATGCTTCCACTATTTCTAGACCATCAGGCCCTGGGGATTTATCAGCCTTCAGTCCCATCAGTCTACCCAAAACAATTTCCTGCCTAATGTGGATTTCCTTCAGTTCCTCCATCACCCTAGGTTCTCCGGCCCCTAGAACATTTGGGAGATTGTGTGTATCTTCCTCAGTGAAGACAGATCCAAAGTAACAGTTTAACTCGTCTGCCATTTCTTTGTTCCCCATAACTAAACGAAATATCACGCAGGGCAGGTAACAGTGGAGGAATGGGTCATTTACTCAACTAGCCTGTGCCAGTGTTTATACTCCTTGCCTGTCTCTGCCTGCTCCAGGCAGAAGACTGTGCACCTTCCCTTTAAACAAGCATAGCAATCGGGCATAGTCTTTGGCTATTCGACCCTTTGAGTCTCCTCTCCTCTTCAAGATCATGGCGGATCTTCTACCTGAGCACCTTTTTCCTTCGGTCTCTCCTCAATGCCCAACAAGCTTTTGTTGTGAATGAACGATGGCTGAGTGTCTGATCCTCCAGGTTGGAGAATTTAACAGATTCATCCTCTCTGAGCAAAGAAATTTCAGTCTGAAATACCTTCTCACTTATCCAGAATCTATTCCTCAGCTGGACACAACATTGTTCCTCCATCTGGCCTATTAGTATTTTGTGGGTTTTAATCTGACCTCTCATTCATCCAAACTAAAGAATATGGGTGTAGAATGGGTGATCGACGGTTCGTGTGGGCTCGGTGGGTAGAAGGGTTTTGGGCATCATGTTAGAGGAGATATGTTGTCAAGCTGGAAAGGGTGCAGAGAAGATTTACGAGGATGCTGCCAGAACCCGGGGGACTGAGCTATAGGGAGAGGTTGAGCAGGCTGGGGCTTTAGTCCTTGTGTAGGAGGATAAGGGGTGATCTTAGAGGTGTACAAAATCATGAGAGGAATACATTAGGTAAATGCATTATCTTTTGGCCCAGAGTAGGGGAATCGAGAACCAGAGGGC
This sequence comes from Rhinoraja longicauda, assembly GCF_053455715.1. Lineage (NCBI taxonomy): Eukaryota > Metazoa > Chordata > Chondrichthyes > Rajiformes > Arhynchobatidae > Rhinoraja > Rhinoraja longicauda. The sequence goes on from NW_027601740.1 coordinate 62,603, forward strand.
ATTGGTTTAAGGTGAAGGGGGGGGGGGGGGGAGGAGAGAGGTTTATTAGGAATTTCAAGGGTAACTTTATTGACACAAAGGGTGCTGGGTGTATGGGAACGAGCTGCCAGAGGAGGTAGTTGAAGCAGGCAGGTACTATCGTAATGTTTGACACATTTGGACACGTACATAGATAGGATGGGTTTAGAGGGATATGAGCCAAGTGCGGGCTCACTAGTGTAGATGGGGCATTTTGGTCAGTGTTGGCAAGTTGGGTCGAAGTACCTTTGTCCACGGTGTCTGACTCTAAGGGCCTGTTTCCACACCCTTTCTATCAATTGAATTGAATTTTTCTACTATTCCTGCAACCAGCCTGGTGAATATTTGCTGTACTTCAGATGCAGTTACATCAAGGCCCTTCACAGTGGCAACATATCCTGTCAGCTACTGCCCTGTACTAAATTGATCTCGTGATGAAGGTCAAGACACTATTTTGTACCTTCGCATTGGCTCTCAGTAACTCGTGTACAAGGACAACTAGGAACATCAACATTACACAGTCTGTCACCATTTTAAGAACAAGAGCCCACTTTTCCTTTTTGTGTATCCAAGTGGATAACTTCCCATTTACCACGTTTCATTGAGAAATTCAATATGCTTTTTGTTTCAGAAGGGGCATGAGTTGGCTGATGAGATTGCTGCAGCTGTCCCATCAACACCTCTGGATGTTCAACTCTGTGCAGAAGATTTTATTATAAATGTGAGTAATGGATTTTAAGCATGTAGAGGGGCCTTCTCCCTACAGTGGCAGATAGTCTCATTAAGTGGTGCAGCGTGGAAAAACAGGCATGGAAATTGGTCATTAAACACGACAAGCTCCATCTTATCTTGGATTACCCACGACCTGGCGCCACGTGGTGGGGGTTTCCAGTTACGGGAGGGGAGAGCGAGCAGCATGAAGGCGGCTCCTCGGCCTACAAATTCCTGCTGGTTTAACCCCCCACCCACCCCTACCCCTTTGACACCGTGTTTCTTCCCTCCCGGCCTTGGGTTAAACTTTACACCCCTCTCTCGGTTAATGGACGTGTACATATAAATAGACACAAAATGCTGGAGTAACTCAGCGGGTCAGACAGCATGTCTGGAGAAAAGGGATAGGTAATGTTTAGGGTCAAGACCCTTCTTCAGACTGAGAGTCAAGGGAAAGGGAAATGACTGAAACTCAGTCCGAAGAAGGGTCTCGACCCAGAAACGTCACTTATTACTTTTCTCCAGAGATGCTGTCTGACCCGCTGTTACTCCAGCTTTTTGTGTCTATCTTTGGTTTAAATCAGCACCTGCAGTTCTGTATGTATTTGTGTGTGCGTGTGTGAGCGCCACCTGTATCTGCATGCATGCATACGTAAAATAAACGTGTGTGTGTATTTGTATGTATGTGTATGTACAGGTATGTGTATATATATGTATGTGTATATATGTATATAAGTACATGTGTATATATATATATGTGTGTATATATATATATATACACGTGTGTGTAGAAATGTAAGGTAGATACAAAATGCTGGAGTAACTCAGCAGGACAGGCAGCATCTCTGGAGCGAAGGAATGGGTGACGTTTCGGGTTGAGACCCATCTTCAGATGTGTATATATGTGTATGCATGTGTATATGTGTTTGTGTGTATATATGTATGCGTTTGTGCATATAAATGCGCGTGTGTATTTCTGTGTGTGTATATGTGTGTATTTCTATGCGTTTGTATATATATATGTATGTCTGTGTATGTGTGCCTGTGTGTGTGTATATGTGTGCCTGTGTGTGTATACGTGTGCCTGTGTGTGTATATATGTGTGCGTGCGCGTATATATGTGTGTGTGCGTATGTATGTATGCATGCTCATGTACGTGTACGTGTAATCTCCAACCTACCCTTTCTGTCCAAAGTTTTGGAACGTGCTGTAGCTTCCCAACTCAAATACCACCTCTCTACCAATAACCTGTATGAAACTTTCCAATCCGGATTCCGCTCCAACCACTGTACTGAAACTGCGCTCCTCAAAATCACAAACGACCTTTTCCTCTCCTCCGATGCTGGCAACCTCAACATCCTCATCCTACTTGACCTCAGCGCCGCCTTTGACACCATAAATCACTCCATTCTCCTCACCCGACTTGAAACCTCCTTTAACATCACCGGCACAGCCCTATCCTGGTTCAAATCGTACCTCTCTGACAGGCACCAGTTCATCTCCATTAACAACTGTAAATACCCCACCGCTCCCCTCCGCCAAGGTGTCCCCCAAGGCTCAGTCCTTGGCCCCCTCCTCTTCATTCTCTACCTGTTCCCCCTTGGTCAATTAATCCGCCGTCATGATCTCAACTTCCACTGCTTCGCCGATGATATCCAGCTCCTCATCTCCACCAAGTCAATCTCCACCACCACACACTCTACACTGACAAACTGCATCACTGAAATAAAATCTTGGCTTCAATCAAATTTCCTCAAACTCAACTGCAACAAATCTGAAATCATCATCATTGGTCCAAAAACGCTCACCAAATCCACCCAAAACTTCATCCTCAATATTGATGGTCTCCCAGTATCCACCTCCCCTCACATCCGGAATCTTGGAATCATCTTTGATCAAACCCTCTCCTTCGACAAACACATCAAACACATCACAAAGACAGCCTTCTTCCACCTCAAAAACATTGCCCGTCTCCGTCCATCCCTCTCCTCCACAGCTGCAGAAACCCTCATCCACGCCTTCATCACCTCCCGTCTGGACTACTGCAACAGCCTCCTCTATGGCTCACCCTCAAAAATCATCAGTAAACTTCAATACATTCAAAGCTCCGCTGCCCGTCTACTCACCCACTCCCCGATCCGTGACCATATCACCCCCGTCCTTTACAAACTCCACTGGCTCCCCATCCCCCAGAGAATCCAGTACAAAATCCTCCTCATGACCTACAAAGCCCTCCATAACCTGGCCCCATCCTACCTGACTGACCTCCTCCACAGGCACACTCCCACCTGCACCGTCCGCTCTGCTGCTGCCAATCTCCTGTCCCCCCCCCCATCCGGACCAAACTCAGATCCTGGGGGGACAGGGCTTTCTCCATCGCTGCTCCCACCCTCTGGAACTCACTACCCCAAACCGTCAGAGACTCCTCCTCACTCACCACATTCAAAACATCACTGAAGTCTCACCTGTTCAGCACTGCCTTCAACCACTGAAGGTCACCTCACCTTCTGTCTTCTTTTTCTGTTCGTTTACTTATTTATCTATTTATTCACTTCTCTATGTTCTAGAAATCCCTGTAAAGCGTCTTTGAGTGTTTGAAAAGCGCTATATAAATGTAATGCATTATTATTATTATTATATATGTACATTCAAGATTCAAGATTCAAGATAGCTTTATTTGTCATCCAATATTGGACGAAATTCAGTCACCCACAGTCCAACAATAAAAGCATTAAATAGGCATTAAAATTACACAACCCCAAAAACACACAAAAAAAGAAACATCCATCAAAGAAACATCCATCACAGTGAGTCTCCTCCAGTCCTCTCCTCACTGTGATGAAAGGCCACAATGTCTTTCCCTTCTCCTGCCGTCTTCTCCCGCAGTCAGGCTGTTGTGGTTGCAGGCCGCGCCGGACGGTCCGCAGCGGGCCGTGCCTAAGGCGAGTCCCAGCCGCTCCCGCAGCCTCCGAAGACAGCCGGCTCCGCCGATGATAAGTCCGATCCGGGCGGGCGAACACGCTGCTGCTGTTGCTGCACGTCGGGGCGGTCGTGGCTCCCGACATTGAAGCCCCTGCCCAGCAGAGAAAAATCCCGCGGCATATTTTAGGCCGCGCCGGACGGTGAAATGTCCGCGGCGGGCCGACCCAAGCCCCGTGATCCAGGGCGGGCGAACACGCTGCCGCTGCCGGAGCTCCCCATGTCGGCATCCACGCGGCCCGAGCCTAAGGCGAGTCGCAGCCGCTCCCGCAGCCTCCGAGGACGGCTGGCTCTGCTGATGGTAAGTCCGATCCGCGGGCTCTGCGAACCAGAGCCCTGGAGGCCGCCAGCTCCAGGAGTTGGGCCGATGGTAGGCCGCAGCAGGAACGGAGACAACACCCAGAAAACAAAGGTCGGGTCTCCGTTCGGAAGGGACACATATTTACAATTTTACAGTTCCCCCCCTCCCCCCCACATACACACATAGTACAAAAACACAAAAACACGACATCACAACTACAATTAAGACAACAAAACAACAAAAACACAAAGACAAATGGACCGCAGGTAAGCCTCAGCTGCTATGGCATGTATGTTTGCATGCACGTGTAGGAGTATGTATGCATGTGCGTGTATGCGTGCGTGTGTGGATGCATGTATGTGTGTACGTGTATATGCGCGGGTGTATATGTGTGTGCATGCATGCGCATGTGCGTGTTTCTCCGTGTGTGTATGCATGCGTGTATATGTGGGATGTGTATATCATATATATATATACAGCGCGGAAACAGGCCTTTTCGGCCCACCAAGTCCGCGCCGCCCAGCGATCCCCGCACACTAACACTATCCTACACCCACTAGGGACAATTTTTTACATTTACCCTGTCAATTAACCTACATTCCTGTACGTCTTTGGAGTGTGGGAGGAAACCGAAGATCTCGGAGAAAACCCACGCAGGTTACGGGGAGGACGTACAAACTCCTTACAGTGCAGCACCCGTAGTCAGGATCGAACCTGAGTCTCCGGCGCTGCATTCGCTGTAAAGCAGCAACTCTACCGCTGTGCTACCGTGCCGCCCTATGTGTGTATGTATATTTGCGTGTATGAATGTTTCAGGACATATGACAATAAACCCTCTTGAGCTCCATGGAAATCATCAAACTCGTGCACACTAATCCTATTTGATTCTTCTCTCATTCCCATCAACCCTCCACAGCCTCTCCAGTTTGTATCGCTCTCCTACCCACCAGGGGGGGGTGTATGTATGTGTACATGTATGTATGCATGCGCGTGTATGCATATGTATGCATGCGCATGTACGTGTGTGTATGTGTACATGTATGCATGCGTGTATAGGTATATGTATGTGTGTATGCGTTCGCGTGTACGTGTATATATATACGTGTGTGTGTACATGTGTATGTGTGTCTATGCATGTGTGTATGTATGTATATACATATGTGTATTTATGTTTCAGGACATTTGACAGCAAAATCCTCTTGAGTGTTGAGCTCCATAGAAATCATCAAACTCTCATGCACACTAATCCTATTTGATTCTTCCCTCATTCCCATCAACCCTCCACAGTCTCTCCAGTTTGTATCGCTCTCCTACCCACCAGGACCAATTTACAGTTGCCAATAAATCCACATGTCATGGTGATGAGGGAGTTTAGCAGTATATCGGGGTAACCCTTATTTGTAAACAGTAAGGCAGCAGCTTTACTAGCAGACCTGTGAAAGATGTAATGGAAGTACCACTTATTTAATTGCCAGACTGTTAGTACTGATTTCTTCCCTCATCCCAATGATGGGTTAATTGGCCGCTGTAAATTGTCGGTAGTGGGTAATGTTTTCCCGACTGAATGAACGTATTTACTATTCTGCACTCTAGGTGGTGCATATGGACTACGGCATGAAGGGGAAGAATCCCATTAACAAGATGCGGTTCTACTGCAAGAATAACCCCAACGTGGCCATCAAAATCAGCAAAGACCAGGTACGTTTTCCAGGCCCGAGGTGGAAACACATCCTTTTTCTGAAGCTGCACGTAAACATGTCTCCCTCGAGCCGTGCACGGACCAACACGGGGTATAAATTAATGTTTGGTTTTAGAGATACAGTGTTGCAACAGGTCCTTTGGCCCATCGAGTCCACACTGACCACCTATTACCGAGGTTGTGTGAGTGGGCGGATGCATGGCAGATGCAGTTTAATGTGGATAAGTGTGAGGTTATCCACTTTGGTTGTAAGAATAGGAAGGCAGATTATTATCTGAATGGTGTCAAGTTAGGAAAAGGGGACGTACAACGAGATCTGGGTGTCCTAGTGCATCAGTCACTGAAAGTAAGCATGAAGGATGAGAGGGGATCTTATTGAAACATATAAGATTATTAAGGGGTTGGACATGTTAGAGGCAGGAAACATATAAGATTATTAAGGGGTTGGACATGTTAGAGGCAGGAAACATGTTCCCAATATTGGGGGAGTCCAGAAACAGTTTAAGAATAAGGGGATGGCCATTTAGAAAGGAGATGAGGAAAAACCTTTTCAGTCAGAGAGTTGTAAATCTGTGGAATTCTCTGCATCAGAAGGCAGTGGAGGCCAATTCTCTGAATGCTTTCAAGAGACAGCTAGATAGAGCTCTTAAGGATAGCGGAGTCAGGGGTTATGGGGAGAAGGCCGGAACGGGGTACTGATTGAGAATGATCAGCCATGATCACATTGAATGGTGGTGCTGGCTCGAAGGGCCGAATGGCCTACTCCTGCACCTATTGTCTATTGTCTACCCGTTTGATGTCCTACACACTATGGGTAATTTATGGAAGCCAATTATCCTACAAACCCCCATGGCTTTGGAGTGTGGGAGGACACGGGAGCTCCCAGAGAAAACCCACGTGGTCACAGGGAGAACGTGCAAACTCCACACAGACAGCACCCCTGGTCAGGATCGAACCCGGGTCTCTGGTGCTGTAAGGCAACAATTCAACCGCTACGACACTGTGCCACTCAAAACTGACTGTGTTGCTCCGACGCTGCCAAGGGTGTCTTGCCCTTTGCTTTGGGTTTGTTTCCCGTGGTCAAGGTCTAAGCTGGAATCCAACTATCACCTTGGTGTGACTTGGAACTGGACCTTGCTCCAATGGGTTAGAGGCCTGTTATGATCTGGTTGTCTTTGCAGGAAAGGTTAGAGAGGCTAGACTTGTATCTACTGGAGCTGAGAGCGAGAGGAAACTCTACAGAAACTAGAAGAGTCTCGTCTCGAAACGTCACACATCCATGATCTCCAGAGATGTTGCCTGACCCGCTGAGTTACTCCAGTACTTTGTGTCCCTCTGAAACTCTTAAGAGCCTGCATGGGATTGGCAGAATTCTTTTGGGAGAATCTAGAATTAGGTTTCCTTGTATAAATCTTATCTTCAAGGATATTAATATAAAATCGTCACCTGGTCATAGTTGACATGAGAGCAGAGGGGTGTAGATAGATACTTGATAAGTTAAATTGTGGATCTGGAGTTACAACAAATCAGCCACAATCTTATTAAGTTGTGCAGATGGTGTGAGAGGATGAGTGGCCATCTCCACTGCTAGCACCGGTGGTTGTGGGTTGTTGGGAAGACCCGGCAGGAGGATTGCTCTGCACCAGCCTGGGGCTTGCCTGGGTCGGGCAAATGGCGCCAAAATATGGTAACTCGTGCATGTGTGATCTATGCAAAAATAACTTTACTGTGCAGTGCACATGTGACAATAAAGCACCATTGATCTCTCTCATTGATCGCACCATTGATGCTGCACATCCAGGTATCTCACATGCTTCCAGTGAGGTTTACAGAGCAGCTGATCCAGGTCTACTGCAAGAAGACTGACAACAAGAGTGTGCAGGCCGCCCAGAAGTTTTTTGTCCAGTGGTGTATTAACAGTAACTTTTCCAAACCAAAGGTAGGATGATGCTACCATTTACAGTAACAGTTTCTGCATCTTTCCTTGGCTATGTTGTACTCCTGGGACATTACGGCACAGGAACAAGCCTTTTGGCCCACTGTGTCTGTGCCGAACATGATGCCAATTTAAACTAATCCCATCTGCCTGCACGTGATCCATTTCCCGACCCATATGCCTCCATTCCTTAGATTACATTTGAGTCTATCTTTGGTGTAAACCAGCATCTGCATTTCTTTATTTCTGCATTCCCTCCATTACTTGTCTGTTCATGTGCCTGTCTCAATGCCACTGAAACGTCACTATCAAATCCGCTTCCACCAGTAACGTTGTTGATAGGAATCAGCTCCTCGTTGTCTTTATACAAGAATCATAAAATCGTTGGAGATCACAGATCCGTCAAGTCTGTGCTGTCCTAATAACGTAATAAACGACAAATATTCTGTTGGAGGAACATGTAAAGGTGACTTTTCGGGTCAGGGCCCGTCTTCAAAATGTGCTTATCCATGTCTTCCTGAGGTGCTGCCTGACTCACAAGATTCCAGCCTCTGCAGTTCCTTGTGTCTAGGTTGGATTGGACCATGGTTGATGGATGACATGGGCGTGGGTTTTAATGATGTGTGACAGGAAAGGAAGTTTTTCTCTTTCAAGAAAAGGAGACAAAGTGCTGGAGTAACTCAGAGGGTCAGGCAGCATCTCTGTAGAACATGTGTCGGCGATGTTTTGGGTCAGGGCCCTTCTTTGTACATTGGGGGGGGGGGGGGGGGGGGGAGAGAGGAGGGACAGGATACAGCGCAGGTAATAGGTGGACATAGGCGAGGGGGGTATTTGATAGGCTTATGCTTGGAGCAAAGGCCAGAGAATACAACAGAAGGTGTGATACAGAAGGATTGAAGAGTTGCGAATTGTGAAGCTAGAGGAAGGAATATGAGAGGAAGTGGAGAGGAGTGGAGAAATAGGTGCGAGTTCAGGAAGGGCACAGGGGAGGGGGTGAGGGGAAGAAACGGAGGAGTGGTGTGTGGGGGAGAAAGGAAGGAGCGGGAGGTTGTTAGAGGTTACCTAAAATTGGAGAATTCAATGTTTCAACCATCTTCCTGTGAGACCTCCCCATCACCTGTGTTCACCTATTACCTGCTATGTTTTGTCCTGCCTTTCTTCTCACGGCTTTCTTCCTTCCCCGCCCCCCACTCTCCACTCCCCACAATCAGTATGAAGATGGGTCCTGAACCAAAACATTACCTATCCATGTACTCCCGAGATGCTGCCTGACCCGCTGAATTACTCTGGCACTTTGGGTCCTTTTGTAAATCAGCATCTGTAGTTCCTTTTTTCATACATTTTGGAAGTTTTTCTCTAACCCTTTAACGTATGAATTTTAAATAGACTGATAATGATTTTCCAATCCCACCTACATGGTGATGAACCAGTGTATGTTTGTTCCTACCTACAGGATGGGGATATTGTTGCCCCTGAGCTGACACCACTAAAGTCTGAATGGAAAAGCAGCAATAGTGACAGCGATGACTCCAATCCCAGAGATAAGCTTCAGTCTTACCGTCAGGCAAACAGCCATAAGTCCAAAACGCAGCTTTTTCAGTAGGAAAAGTGGGACTTTTCTGTGAATCCTGGATCTTTATTCTCCCCGCAGTCCCTGTGATGGTATAATCTTCTAGCTTCCTTGGTTCTTTTCCAATTAGCAGTTTCCCAAATTCTTGCTTGAATGGAGAAAAGCAATCTTCATGCAAAGAAATCCAAGCCTAAATGACTTGGTCGGTGGAGAAGAATGGATTAGTTTTTTGAAACTAAGAGTTCTTGAATGTTGCCTTTTTTTGCCAATCGGCACCTGACCTCAAGCTTGAAGCCACGTAGCTGGATTTATCTGAAAGATCTTCCACATAAATGTTGGAAGAATGCGAATTGTGTTCACACTAAAGGATGAAGCTTTATTTTACCCAACCGATTGCAATGACTCTGGATACCTCTGGCCAAATGGCAACTCAAACACAGGAACACATGTCTGTGTTACATCGAGGCAATGGGCTTTGACTGTTTCCACATAGGATCACTATGCCCAGTGATTCCTGCTTACAGGAATAATGCCTTTACAGGCTGGGAAGGAACACAAGTCACCGTTTTGCCTTTATATCATGGAAAAAAAGTTGTGCAAATGTGATGGACATAGCTGTTTGTAACTATCCACGTTATTGCTTCGTGGGAATATAGTTGGTACCATGAATGTTATGCTGTTTAAAATATTATTACTTCAGTCCATAATTTAACATCCAGGCACCTCGCATTTTATGTGGGGAATATGTGTTTGAAAAGCAGCGCGTAATTCAAAAACACGTAAATGAAACGTATACTGGACTATATGGTCAGCGGTAAAGCTGAGGTGCATAATTCCAAAAATATCAGTGTGTAAATCAAGCTTTGGTAATAACGAAACTAGCACGTTATTTCAAAAACCCATAAATCAAACATGCTTAAAGCGTGAGGTGCCTGTATATTAATGCAAACTTAAAACATTATTCAACTCAACAGAAATGTTGGGGGAAATCACATTTGTCTACAGTGCAGGATAAAGACCCAAATAGAGAGAAGCTGATTGCAGTGGGGTTTCCCCAGTATAGTAGACTTGCTGCTGCCTCATACTTGAATGTTGCTGTGGGAGACTGTGGGACCAGTCATGGTGGTCCAGATCCTAGCATTAGACACCTCTCTACTCCGGCAGGTCTTGTCACTATTGTCCATTTGAATCACACTGTCAATAGTCAATAGTCGTTTATTTGTCACATACACATAAATGTGTAGTGAAATGAAAAATTACCCGCAGTTCAACAATAAGACCAATAAGAATAATCAATAAAAATGCAATAACACCTACAACCATAAACTAACACCAAACAAAAGAAACATCCATCACAGTGAGTCTCCTCCAGTCACCACCTCACTGTGATGGAAGGCCAGAATGTCTTTTTCTCTCCCCTGCCGTCTTCTCCCACGGTCAGGCTGTTGAAGTTGCCACGTCGGGGCTCCCGTTATTGAAGCCCCCGCGGGGCGGAGAAAATCCCACGGCCTATTCCAGGCCGCGGCGGACGGTGAAAGGTCCGTGGCGGGCCGACCCAAGCCCCGCGATTCGGGGCAGGCGAAGACACTGTCGCTGCCGGAGCTCCCGATGTCGGCCCCCACCCAGTGGGCTGCGGGCTTTCGACGTCCACGCGGCCCGATAGAATCATGGTTTGATCAAACAATCACTCTCAGGGCTCCATTTTGCGATGCCACTTTTTAATGATGATAGGTGTGAGGACCTACTTTTAGCATAACTTGTGGTGTACTCAGGGCATTTTTTTAATATGCTGGTTTTGCAATAAAGAAGTCAGTGCACTAAACATATTTTATGCAAATTGTTTGACCCTAAGTGAGGGATTGAAAGTTGTAAGATTTTTAAAGCATTGCTTTTATAAAATTTAAACCTGTTGAAAATTGAACTAAATTTATTTTTCTCCTCAAACCTTTGGTTTTAATCCAAGCTGATAGTTGGAACAAGATCAATGCTTGTAGGGTGTTCAACTGTATGGATTCCTGATCAATAATGGAGGGCTTTTATTCAATGTGTCTTTATTTTAGTTTAGTTTGGAGGTGTAGCATGGCAGTGGGTTGAAAAGTTAATTGTCCCTAGTGTGTAGGAAGTGGATGAAAAAGTGGGATAACATAGAACGAGTGTGAATGGGTGATTGGTGGTCATTGTGGATCCGGTGGGCCGAAGGGCCTATTTCCACTCTGCATCTTGCAATCAAAATGCTTTGTTAAAACCTGGTTCCATGCGGGAGAAAGGAGAATGTTCTGACTGACTAGCGCAAGAACTCTGTGGGTGGAATGAATGTTATCACGTTAGGTTTGTAGACGATACCGGCTCACTGGATAAAACCAGGTGGTGCACGTCATTCCCTAAAGAGCACATGCTCTGGAGCTGGTGCTTGCTGAGGTTCTGCCACCAACCTCCGCCCCAAATTGTCTTTGAGGATTTTAAATGCACTATATAACTATTTACTCAAACTATCTACTTCCAGTTTGTGAAAACCAGTTGAAGCTGACTTTTATCCAGGCGGTTCAGCGAGAGAGATGCAACTGTGTTTACTCTGCCTGTCTCAGTTAATTGCAGGAGATGGGGAAGTAATATCTCTGGTTGAAAACTTGTGTGCGTATATTTGCATTGTCGCGCTATCTCAGGGAGGATACCATCTTCCCTTGTTATTACGGATCTCTTTATAACTCCACAGGTCTGCCACATCGAGCTTTTCTTCCTCTGCCTCTGTGCCTTTTTCTATGCCAAAAAGTCCTCACCACCCAGTGATGACTCCTTTTTCTGTCTCCACTGGTCCCCTTCCTCATGGACCTCCCCGATGGCCTTCTGCCCTCTTTAGACCTTTACATAGCCTGACCCGCTGAGTTACTTCAGTATTTTGGTTATAGTGGACGGAGTGTCCCCAGAGTGATCAGACACCACTGTCTCTGTTGGAACACAGGCTGCCAGCTACATTGTTGACAAGCAATTGCTTCAACCAGTCTTTAGTATTTTTACCTTGCAGAACAAAAATACATTTTTAGCTGTTAAAAAGAACTTTGCATTTGAAAACAACTTGCTGTTTCACGGAGTGACCGCTAGGTAGTTGAAGGAAATCCCTTACTTAGTTATAGCGGACAATCTGCAATAACGGACACCATTCTTCCCCCTGTGGTCCTCTATAATGAGGCTTGTCTGTACGATGTACAAGGTTTTACCATTGCACAACTGATTTTTTAAAAAATTCCATCATTTTGTGGAACAGTGGGAAATATATCCTGATCGACCTTGGATGACATCCATCAGTCCTGGAGTCCCCTTCTTCACCCCCCCTCTCCCCCGTGCCCTTCCATCTATATCCATCCTCTGTCTTTACACTCTTCACTCCTTATCTGACACCTTTGTCTCCTTTTCATTTCTAGCCTTTGTCATTCACTCCATCCAGCTGCCAATCGAACTTCCTTCGCCTGGGTAGCTTACAACCTAATGGCATGAACATTGAATTCTCCAATTTTAAGTAACATCCAATTAACACTCTTCCCTTCCTTCTTCTCCTCACTCTCTTATTTCTTGCACCCACCCCTCCTCCCGCTACTTTCCTCCCTCTGGCTTCACAATCCGCAACACTTCAAACATCTCATACCTTCCGTTCTTATCTCTGGCCTTTGTTCCAATCATCTACATATTAACTCTGCCGCCCCAGACCTGTTATCTGCCAGGCTTTGTCCTGCCTCTCCCCTTTTTCATCTTACTCCCCTCTCCCCCCATCTGTCTCGAGGGTCTCAACTTGAAACGCCACTTACCTGTGTTCTCTAGAGATGCTGTCTGTCCTGCTGAGTTACTCCAGCGCTTTTGTGTTTTTGTATATTGACCAGCATCTGCAATTCATTGTTTCTGTATTCTCCCCTCATCTGTACCTGTGGTGCACGTGGCAATAACTCAAACTTATCACTTGCCAGGGTTTCTCCTGCCCCCAACTCTCTTTCAGTTTCCTCCTCCCTATGACAATCAGTCTGAAGAAGGGTTCTGACTTACACTGTGGTCCTTACCCAAAGCGTGGCCTGTCCATGTTCTCCAAAGATGCTGTCTGACCCGCTGAGTTACTCCAACACTTTGTGTTCTACTCTCTCTGGAGTTCTTTATTTGACTGAGGTTTGTGGGATAATTTAAAAGTTAATCGCATTTTATTTTATCACAATGCAATATGTAATCTTTTGTTGGTTAAACTGTGTGTAGATATAGTCAACGTTTGTGGAATAAAATTGGGTTAATCTGGTCATTACCATGTCACTTTGAGAACTTATTGTGTGCAATTTATCTGGAACATTTGCATTATAGCAATGATTACATTAAAAGTCCCTTAACACAATCGGACTATATAACAGAGCTTTATTTGTCGATCGGTACCGAAGTACCGAACGAAACTACATAGCAGTCATAGAAAAAAAAAAAGAACACAAGACACATAACCCCAACACAAACGTCCATCACAGTGACTCCAAACACCCCCTCACTGTGATGGAGGCAACAAAACTTCCACTCTCTTCCCCACGCCCACGGACAGACAGCTGGTCCCCAACCGACCCGCACAGTCCCCGCACCGGGCGCTGAAACGTCTCGCGGCCGAACCGGGCGATGAAAGGCCCGCGACCAAGCCTTGCGCAGCTAAGTCCCGTGGCCGAGCCGCACCGGGCGATGTAAAGTCCCGTGGTCGAGCCGCACCAGCGATGTAAAGCCCCGCGGCCGAGCCGCACCGGGCGATGTAAAGTCCCGTGGTCGAGCCGCACCGGGCGATGTTAAGTCCCGCAGCCGAGCCGCACCAGCGATGAAAAGTCCCGCAGCCGAGCTGCACCGGGCAATGTTAAGTCCCGCGGCCGAGCTGCACCGGGCACTGTTAAGTCCCGCGGCCAAGCCGCACCGGGCGATGTAAAGTCCAGCGGCCAAGCCGCACCGGGCGATGTAAAGTCCAGCGGCCAAGCCGCACCGGGCGATGTAAAGTCCAGCGGCCAAGCCGCACCGGGTGATGTTAGGCCCCGCAGCCGAGCCGCACCCCGCGCCGTGAGGAAGAGAAAAGTTTCCCCCACCCACCAACCCACCCACCCACACCACCACCCCCTCCCACACATACACAACCAAAAAAATATATAAAAACCATCCCAACACCGAAAAAAAAAAAAAAGGAAAAAAGACGAACAGACTGCTAGCAAGCCGCTGCCGTAACTAAGTGCTTAGTTACAAAGGACAGAATAACTGGAATTTATTTTCCCCTCTTGAGCTTCAATAATGTCTGGCGTTCTTCACCTTGACATCGGTGAAGGTTGAATCATTCAGTATATCCATAAGTCAAAGGAGAATTAGGCCATTCAGCCCATCGAGTCTACTCTGCCATTCAATCGTGGCTGATCTATCTTTCCCTCTCAACATTATTCTCCTGCCTTCTCCCTGTAACTGACATCCTTACTAATCAAGAACCTATCAATCTCTGCTTTAAAAATACCTAATCAATTGGCCTCCACAGCCATTTGTGACAATGAATTCCACAGATTTGCCACCCTCTGACTAAAGAAATTCATCCTCATCCTGAAGGTACATCCTTTTATTCTGTAGGGCCTGTTTCCGCGTTGTATCTCTAAAGTCTAAGAGAAAATTAAGAAGGAAGTGAGTAAAATCCTGCAATTTAGCCAGCGTATTTCCCAATGTTTATTGGGCAGGAGGTCCACAGCCAACTCTTGGAATGCCTGGGAGCCCGGCATATTTGCTGGGAATCTCCAGGAATGGGCAGGGATAGGAAGCTGTAACCACTCGCTCCAACAGCGTGCCTTCTGCCAATGTTTCCTATCTGCACTAAAACTGAACACAATAATCCAATAAATTAGACACAAAATGCTGGAGAAACTCAGCGGGACAGGCAGCATCTCTGAAGAGAAGGATAGGGGAGGTTTTGGGTTGAGACCCTTCTTCAGACCCAAAATGTCACCCATTTCTTCTCTCCAGAGATGCTGCCTGTCCCGCTGAGTTACTCCAGCATTATGTTTTTCTGAGGTGTAAACCAGCATCTGCAATCAAATAAATTAGCAATTTGAAAAAAGTAATCGTACAAATACTCGAATTGCAAGTACGTTTAAAGCAGTGGAGTAAAAGCTGGAAGAGGGGTTAACTTTAAGGGGCAGGGTGATTATGGTATGCATAAAGTTTGCACTGTTCATTGCCCGCGGGGGGGGGGGGGGGGTGATTGACAGCGAGCGGGGGGCGGATTCCCGGGACTCTCCACAACTGTCAATCAGAGGCGGCGAGCAGGCGCAGTTTGTAGCGGGTCGGTGCAGCTTTCGCAGCGGAGATTCAGAGCAAGATGAACCGGCGCAAGAGAGGGAGATCCTCCAGCCCCGACACAAGCAGCCCCGAGCGGACAGCTTTGCAGCAGAGTAAATCGAATTACCAGGAATGGGACGTGGAGGATGTCTGCCGCTTCCTGCGGATGCAAGACTTGGGAAAGTTCGAGCAGGTATTTAGAGGCAAGTATACAACCAGAGAACCGTGCAAACCTTTCCCACAGACCATGCAAACCCTTCCCACAGACCGTGCAAACCCTTCCCACAGACCATGCAAACCCTTTCCTCTTGGGTGGGGGAGGGGGGCTGAACATTTCCTTTTCCTGTTTGAGACCATCAAGTGCACCCACACAAGGCATTTGCAAAGCCTTATCTCCAACACAGTTCTGAATCATTCCAGGGTAATTGACATTTCCCTATGAAAGGCCCGCATGCATCGTGCTCCAAGACGAACAGATGCAACGTTAATAAGATTGACTGCATTATGGCGCGGCCGTCTTATTCCACATCATTGTTTCTATTCCCATTTAAGCATCTGGTTAGAGTCATTATGTTTTGCATGTAATGTCCTTTTCTTAAATCGACATGACCAATTCACTATTTAATGGTAATGCAATTTATTGGATGAATTCCCGTGTTAGATTTCCCGTGTTCTAAGAACTACACTGTATCTCATTGTGCATGCTTTGAGATAGAAACATAGAAACATAGGTGCAGGAGTAGGCCATTCGGCCCTTCGAGCCTGCACCGCCATTCAATGTGATCGTGGCTGATCATCCAGCTCAGTATCCTGTACCTGCCTTCTCTCCATACCCCCTGATCCCTTTAGCCACAAGGGCCACATCTAACTCCCTCTTAAATATAGCCAATGAACTGGCCTCAACTACCTTCTGTGGCAGAGAATTCCACAGATTCACCACTCTCTGTGTGAAAAAAAACGTTCTCATCTCGGTCCTAAAAGACTTCCCCTTATCCTTAAACTGTGACCCCTTGTTCTGGACTTCCCCAACATCGGGAACAATCTTCCTGCATCTAGCCTGTCCAACCCCTTAAGAATTTCGTAAGTTTCTATAAGATCCCCCCTCAATTTTCTAAATTCCAGCGAGTACAAGCCGAGTCTATCCAGTCTTTCTTCATATGAAAGTCCTG
>NW_027601741.1:0-79255 GCF_053455715.1 Rhinoraja longicauda
GGGGGGGAGAGAGAGAGAGAGAGGCCCACCCACTCTACCCCTGACCGGTCCCCAGTGCGGAGGGCGGGAGGGTGAGAATGAGGAGGTAGAAACTGAAATAAACACTTCAATGATCAGGGACTGTCATTAAAAATGATCAATATATATGACAGGCAATGGTGTTATTTTTTCTGCTTAATCTGCGTCTTTGATTGGTGGATGTGAAGGGGCTGGGGGTCCTGGAGCGGGGCCGGCGATGGGATCATCCGCCCGGGACTGACAGCTGGAAGATGCGGCGGTGAATGTGAGGAGCCGGAGCCCGGAGCGGAGAGACTGCGGCCGCCCTCTGGGATGCGCTCAGGGCGCGAGTTTATTAATGAGCCGCAGCGCTGGAGGTGAGCGGGTATTTCACCGCGCTCTTCACCTGCTCCCTGAACTTGGACTGGGTCGCCGCGTAAATAAATGTGTTGGTGCAGCAGCTGAGATTTCCTCAGCAAATACCCGACGTAGTAAAAGATCCGTTGGGAATCATTCATATCATTCCCAATCCCTGCGATCTGATAATAGACGAAGTATACAACAAACGCCAGCCACAGGAGGATGAAACTGCCGGAGATGGTGAAGAGTAAAACCACAGACCTCCTCCTGCTCTCCATCTCCGGGTCACTGCGCTTCTCCCCCTTGCTCTGACCCCTCAGCCCCTGACGGACCCGACTGGCCACTAAAATGTGCCGGACTGTCAGAGCGTTGAGCAGCAGGATCACAGCGAAAGGGAGGAGCGGAGTTAAAACCGTGTCGATCCAGTCAAATGCCACCCACCCTGGGTCAGTGTAAACACTGTCCACCGTGTCACAGCCCCACGGGACATTGTCGATGGTTGTCCGGTGTTCCTGTGTGAAGTAGCGGGGAACGTTTTTCAGACACAGCAGAACGCCGGCTGTTGCGAGAACCGCAGCCGCAGTTTTCCCGGTGCAATATTTTGTTTTCAGCTTCTGGCAACAAATGGCGACAAAGCGATCAAAGGTGAAAGTGACGGTGAACCAGACAGAACAGTCTGTAGCTGCAAACGCCAGTACTTCGTTAACACTGCACACAGGGGTGAGGGACAGGAAACTCCAATAAAAGTAATGGTGTCGGATCCAATACAAAGTGACCTCGGTGATCAGGGTGAGTAGATCGGCCGCTGCCATGGCCACCAGGTAGCGAGTGGTGCAGGTGGAGAGGCCGCACTTTCCCCGGGACAGGATCACAATCGCCACTAAATTCACTGCGGAAAGAGAAGGGGAGCGGACACTGGGCATTACTGAACACGGTCTCCGGGGCTGAACACCGGCTCCACTTTCAGCTGGAGATCAGGAGTGTTGGAGTCGGTGCGCGGCTGCAGGTTTAACAATGTCAGACCCGGCTCCGACTGTGCCCGACCTGCCTGCTTCAGGGGAGAGGAGATAAGGCGACGGGCGGGGTAAAGGGCGGGGAGGGAACGAGCAGCCGCCCGCTACAATAGGCGGAATGGTCCTGTCTACAGTTAATCCCGCTCACAGTCTCTGATGGGGCCGGTTTCACAGACTTAACCGTGACCGGCCGCGTTTAACCAGGGCTCTGGGAACTCGGCATCTGATGGGGACGAGGAGGGTTCCAGAGGGAAGGCAGGGACAACTTAGGATCCGGCCGCAGAGTGGCTCCGCTAATGGATTCATTCCACAGTGAGTTCAGTTCGGTAACAACACACGCCGGTAGATCCGCGGCCACCGGTTCAGGAGATCGATCCAATTATTGACCAACAGGCAGGTTGAATCCGACTGTGACAGACTCCACAGTGAGACGTGTCCACAGGAGCGGGTGTTCACTCTGATCAATAACTCAGACACAGTGAACTTCACAATGTAAACCCCTCCCAGTCACACCGTCCCGGAGAGCTGCCTGTCCCGGGCACTGGGACAACTCTGGGCAAGGTCCCACTGAAGGCAAAAACAACATTCTAGTGGGTCCCGGCAGTGGGAGAAAAAGAGGGTTAGTTTCGGCTGTGTGAGAATGAGAAAAATCACAGCGTTAATTCAAAAATATTTCATTTAGAGGATTGATATAATTTACACATTCAACGCTCATCAGTTGGGAATATTGTAACACGATCAGAATCAGGTCAACACCGGTTAACGGACGGAGTTATAAAACTTGAATTGTTCTGTTCACTTACCAGGGACTCCAACGGCAGCAATGATCACGTACAAGATTTTCTCCACGTCAAAATATTCGTACACCTTTTCCCACATGTTCTCTGCCCAGCGAAGTGTCCCCGTGAGCTACTGGTAATCTCTCGGATTGAAATGCCGGGGCAGTACACTCCCGGAGATTTTATACCATTTTCCGTCTCCACCGGGACAACGAAGTTTCAACAGAGTTAAAATATAGAGATTTTGAAATGATTCGCAAACAGATGACATCAGCCAAATGAAATCCCTGCTGAGACAGGTCGTGATTTATTCAGGGAATTGATTGAGAAACTCCAAAGACTGGGAATGGTGGCGATACTGAGGGATGGAAATTGGGAGCGGCATTGTTCCAGCAAAGGGGATATTGTTTCAAACTCCATCAGGTCCAACTCTCCGCCTCATGTTGTTTGTCTGATTTCATTCAATCCACTTAACTCACTAAGGCAATCCCAAATTCCAGGGACCCTCTCAGGGCTTCTGGTGCCCAGTTTGAAGGTGGACTGGGCGACGTTTGTCCACAGGTTGAGGAATTAGATCAACAGATCACCTCGCACTAAAGTGGCCCCACCACTCCGCTTCACCACTGAATATGATCGCGGCTTTACTGACTGCAACCTCACCCCCACACTCACGGCGAGGCCGGTAACCATTCACTTCTTGCTTGCCTGCAGTGGGGCTGATTTTTGCGCCGGGACAATAACATTCTCTGCCTTCGTCACCTCTGAGCAGGAACGACCCAAAGACTCGCGACACTCAGAGAACAGAAACATTGTGGCTTCAGAATTGTCCGAAACCCAAATATAACAGCGAATGATGCGGCACATCTCCCTCCTCCCTTTCTCTCTCCCTCCATCCTTACTGCTGTCGCTCTCTATGAACTATCACTCTCTCCTACCATCTCTATTCTTCCTCTCTGCTCCGCCATCTCTCTGTCAACCTCTCTCTCCTAACCCCCCCTCCTTCTCACTCCCATTGCATTTATCCCTCCGTTTATTTCTATCTATCTGACCCTTTCATCGCTCCGTTTTGCCAACCCACGCGATCTGAACTCCGCTCTCTTTTCATGTTCCCACTCTCCCTTTGTTACTTAACTCTCCCTCCATCTCTTCTTTCGTCTTCTCCGCTATCTCTTCCTTTCATCACTGTACTCCCTATCTGTCTCTCTCTTTTCCCCCAACACTCCTCCTGCACGCCCTCACCTCTCTCTCCAAATCCTTTCTTGCGAAGTGCGGTTAAAACGGCTAGCCACACTGACCTTTCTGTCCTTTGCTCCCTCTATTGCCACACTGAAGCGACATGCAAACTGAAAGAACGACACTTCATATTCCGCCCTTGGTGCCTTGCAACAATAGACAATAGACGACAGACAATAGGTGCAGGAGGAGGCCATTCGGCCCTTCGACCCTGTACGCACCGCCATTCAATGTGGTCATGGCTGATCATTCTCAATCACTACCCCGTTCATGCCTTCTCCCCATACCCCCTGACTCCGCTATCATTAAGAGCTCTATCTAGCTCTCTCCTGAGTGCATTCAGAGAATTGGCTTCCACTGCCATCTGAGGCAGAGAATTCCTAATGGTATGAACTTTGAATTATCCAATGTTAGGTAACTAAGTGCAAATTCCCACTTCCCCCTCGCTCCTCCTCGTGCTTCATCCGGACTCACACCAATACATCCCCTCCACCACAACTTCAACCGATATTACTTCCTCTTTCTTTATAATTCCATCCTGCTCAACCCTTACCTCGCACCTGACAATGAAAACGGTATTCATCCGCTCATCGTTCAACTCGCTTTGTTCTGCTGTTCCCCCGTCCCACCACAATCAGTCTGAAGAAAGTTCCCGTACCGAAACTTCACCCATCCATGTCCTTAGCAGGGTTAGCCAGTTCGGCGTGCCCTTTACAACTCTCAGCAACATCTACAGATGCACCATAGAAAGTATTTTATCAAGATGCATCACAGCTTGGTTTAGGAACAGCTCCATATAAGAACGCAAGAAATTGCAGTGAATTGTCCAGACCATCACACAAACCAACCTCCGTTATATTGACTCAATTTATAAACCATGCTGCCTCGGCAAGGCCAGCAGCATAATCAAGGACGAGTCGCACCCTTGCCACTCCTGCTTCTCCTCTGTCCCATCAGGCAAAATGTATAGAAGTGTGAAAATGCACACCTCCAGTTTCAGGGTCAGCGTCTTCCCAGCTGTTATCAGGCAACGGAATCATCCCACCACAACCATAAAGCAGTGCTGAACTACTATCTACCTCTTTGTTGACCCTCGGACTATCCTCGATCGGATTTTGCAGGCTTTACTTTGCACTCAACGTTATCCCCTTATCATGTATCTATCTATAATCTGTAAATGGCTCGGCTGTAATAATGTATTTTGTTTCCACTGACTGGGTAGCACGCAACAAAATCTTTTCACGGTACCTCGGTACACGTGACAATAAACTGCACTGAACTGACATACTCAACTAGATTTCTCCAGAGGTGTAGCCTGACTCGCATTGGATATTGATTGTGTGTGACAGTGCGAGTGTGCGAGTCCGTGCAAGAGTGTGTTAGCACGTGAGTGCGAGTGTGAATGTGTGAGATTGTGCAAATGAGTCGGTGTGTGTGTGTGTGTGTGTATGCGTTAGTGTATGCGGTTGCAGGAATTTCAATGATTCAATGATACTTTATTTTCACGTACCCAGGTAGAGTGAAATGCTTAGTTTTGCAGCCAACCCGGTAACATCATGTCGCAGACCTCACCTAGGCAGTACAAAAGTGTCGCCACATTTTGACGCCGACAGTTACAAACGCTCCCTGCCGCCGCACGGCGGGTCGCCCCTTCGTTCTCGGCGGCCTTCCTCGCTCTCCGACGGTCCACCTCGCTCTCTGCGGTTCCTCGCGGCTCCCACCTCGCTCCCGAGGCGCGGTTCCCATCGCCATCCGCGGTGGGCGAGCCGGACCGACCGGGCCGACTGAAGGGCTTGGCCCCGTCACCGGGAACACTCCCGGCCACGCTGCGCTGCGCTGCTCGCCGCGAACATCCAAGGATACACTCAATCCCAAAATGTGCACGTTTGCATGCGGGTCTGCGTGTGAGAGAGCGGTAGAGTATGTAAGAGTGCCTATATTTGTGTGTGTGTGTGTGTGTGTGTTTGTGCGTGTGCGTGTAAGTGCATCACTGTGGTGTAGTACTGATGGAATAACATATTGTAGGGTAGTACTGTTGGAGTGACATGCTCCAGTGTTGTACTGATGGAGTGTAACACTGTGGAGTAGTACTGGTGTAATGACGTACTGTGGGGGTGTATTGATGGAATGACACTCTGTGGGGTAGCACGGATGTAATAGCACATTCTGTTGGAGTGACGCAGTAATACTGATGGACTGACACGCTGTGCGGTAGTACTGTTGCGATCAAAAACTGTGGTGAAATAGTGATGGAGTTACACAATATGGAGTCGCAGCGATGGGTTAGAACACCGTGGGGTAATGCGGATGGAATGGCAGATTTGAGGTAGTCCTGATGGTGTGAAACACTTTGGGGAGTACTGATGGAAGACAAAACTGCGGAGATTACTGATGGAATGACACGTTCTAGGGTTGCACTGGAGCGACATGATGTGGGGCAGTACCGATGTAGTGTAACAATATGGAGTTGTATTGATGCAGTGAGACACTGTGTGATTTCACCGACGGAGTGACACACTGAGCGGTAGTACTATGGTGATGACAAACTGTGGTGTAGTACTAATGCTGTGACACACTGTTTGGTAATACTGATGGAATGACACAATTTGTGGCACTTATGGAGTGACCCACTGGGATAGTCCTGATTGAATGATAAACATCGGGTAGTGCTAATGGCGTGAGACATTGTGGGGAAATAATAATAGAGTGAAACTGTGGGGAATTACTAATGGAGTGATACAGTGAGATAGGGCTGATGGTGTGACATACTGTGGGGAATAATGATGGAGTGACACTGCAAGGAAGTACTGATGGTTGACACTGTGGGTAGTACTGATGGAGTGACACGCTGCGTGGTAGTACTGATGGAGTAATAATGGATTGTTCTGATGGAGTGTTGCACGCTGGCGTAGTACTGATGCAATGATAACCCGTGTGATATTCCTGATGGTGCAATGCTCAATGGGGAGGCACTGATGGAGTGGCACAGTGTAGTGTAGTACAGATAGAGTAACAAACTATATTTTATTACTGATGCAGTGGCACACTGTGGGCAGTGCTGGTGGAGTGTCACACTTTGTGGTAGTACTGATGGAATGGCACACTATGTGGCAGTACTGACGCAATAGCATACTGTGGGAGAGTACTGATTGTGTGATACCCTGCGGTGTAGTACTGTTGGATAGACATATACCAGAGTAATACTGGCGGATTGAAACACTGTGGGGTAGTACTGATGGAAGGACTCATTGTGTAGTACTGATGGAGTGACACACCGTTGGATAGTACTGATAGAGTGACACAGTTTGGTGTATTATTGATAGAGCGACACAGTGTGCGGTTGTACTGATGGAGGAACAAGCGATATGGTAGTACTGATGTCGTGGCACACTGTCGGATAGTATTAATGGTGTGAAACTAAATTGGGCGGTACTGATGTAATGATACATTATAGTACTGATGGAAGGACTCAAAGTGTAGTTCTGATGGAGTGACACATTGGGGGAGAACTGATGGAATGACGCACTGTGGGATAGTACTGTTGGAATAACTATCCATTTGCTAGTACTGATGCAAGGGCATTATATGGGATAGTACCGAATGAATGACACGTTGTGATGCAGTAATGATGGAGTAGTGTTGAAGTAATGGCACATTCTGGGGTAGTTCTGATGGGGTGACACACTGTGCGGTAGTACAGTTGTGACATAATGTGGGATGGGATTGATGGAGTGACACTGTGCGGTAGCACTGATGGAGTGACGCACTGTAGGGTAGTACTAGTGTAATGGTATACTGTTGAATAGTACTGATGGAGTGCCCCATCTACACTAGTCCCACCTGCCCACACAGACCAACATGCCCCATCTACACTAGTCCCACCTGCCCACACTGACCAACATGCCCTATCTACACTAGTCCCACCTGCCCACACCGACCAACATGCCCCATCTACACTAGTCCCACCTGCCCACACTGACCAACATGCCCCATCTACACTAGTCCCACCTGCCTACACCAGCCAACATGCCCCATCTACACTAGTCCCACCTGCCCACACTGACCAACATGCCCCATCTACACCAGTCCCACCCGCCCACACTGACCAACATGCCCCATCTACACTAGTCCCACCTACCCACACAGACCAACATGCCCCATCTACACTAGTCCCACCTGCCCACACCGACCAACATGCCCCATCTACACTAGTCCCACCTGCCCACACCGTCCAACATGCCCCATCTACACTAGTCCCACCTGCCCACACCGGCCAACATGCCCCATCTACACTAGTCCCACCTGCCCACACCGGCCAACATGCCCCATCTACACTAGTCCCACCCGCCCACACAGACCAACATGTGCCAGGAGGATGCTAGGAGGCTGTAGAGTGACTTGGATAGATTAGACGAGTGGGCAAATGCATGGCAGATGCAATATAATGTGGATAAATGTGATGTTATCCACTTTGGCGGCAAGAACAGGAAAGCAGAGTATTACCTGAATGGTGACCGATTGGGAGAAGGGGAGATACAACGTGACCTGGGTGTCATGGTGCACCAGTCATTGAAAGCAAGCATGCAGGTGCAGCAGGCAGTGAAGAAAGTGAATGGTATGTTGGCATTCATAGGAAGAGGATTTGAGTATAGGAGCAGGGAGGTTCTGCTGCAGTTGTACAAGGCCTTGGTGAGACCGCACCTGGAGTATTGTGTGCAGTTTTGGTCTCCTAACCTGAGGAAATACTTTCTTGCCTTAGAGGGAGTACAGAAAAGGTTCACCAGATTGATCCCTGGGATGGTGGGACTTTCATATGAGGAAAGACTGGATAGACTGGGCTTATACTCGCTGGAATTTAGAAGACTGAGGGGGGATCTTATAGAAACATATAAAATTCTTAAGGGGTTGGAGAGGCTAGATGCGGGAAGATTGTTCCCGATGTTGGGGGAGTCCAGAACCAGGGGTCACAGCTTAAGGACAAGGGGGAAGTCTTTTAGGACCGAGATGAGAAAACATTTCTTCACACAGAGAGTGGTGAGTCTGTGGAATTCTCTGCCACAGAAGGTAGTTGAGGCCAGTTCATTGGCTATATTTAAGAGTTAGATGTGGCCCTTTTTGCTAAAGGGATCAGGGGGTATGGAGAGAAGGCAGGTACAGGCTACTGAGCTGGATGATCAGCCATGATCATATTGAATGGCGGTGCAGGCTCGAAGGGCTGAATGGCCTACTCCTGCACCAATTTTCTATGTTTCTAACATGCCCCATCTACACTAGTCCCACCTGCCCACACCGCCCAACATGCCCCATCTACACTAGTCCCACCTGCCCACACCGGCCAACATGCCCCATCTACACTAGTCCCACCTGCCCACACTGACCAACATGCCCCATCTACACTAGTCCCACCTTCCCACACCGGCCAACATGCCCCATCTACACTAGTCCCACCTGCCCACACCGGCCAACATGCCCCATCTACACTAGTCCCACCTGCCCACACCGGCCAACATGCCTGTTTATAATTTAAAGCTCGTAGCTTATTGATAAATTTATAAATTATAGCTCGCAGTTTTTTGATAAATTTATAAATCAAAGCTCGTAGCTTTTTGAGTTTGTTTGTGTGTGTGTGAATCTCTCTCTCTCTCTCTCCTCTCTCTCCCCTTCCCTCTCTCTCTCCCCCTCCTCTCTCTCCACCTCTTGCTATTAAAAGATATTTTATAAATGAAAGCTCGTAGCTTTTTGATAAATTTATAAATTAAAGCTCGTAGTTTTTTGATAAATTTATTTTATTTGATAAATTCCACTGGAATTCTCTGCCAGTGGAACTCTCTGCCACAGAAGGTAGTTGAGGCCAGTTCATTGGCTATATTTAAGAGGGAGTTGGATGTGGCCCTTGTGGCTAAATGGATCAGGGGGAATGGAGAGAAGGCAGGTACAGGATACTGAGCTGGATGATCAGCCATGATCATATTGAATGGCGGTTCGTACAGGCTCGAAGGGACGAATGGCCTACTCCTGCACCTATTTTCTATGTTTCTGTTTCTATAAATTAAAGCTCGTAGCTTTTTGAGTTTGTTTGTACGTGGGTGAATCTCTCTCTCTCCCCCTCTCTCTCCCTCCCTCCCCATCTCACACTCCCTCCCTCTCTCTCTCTCCCTCCCTCCCTCCCTCCCTCCCTCCCTTTCTCAAACTCTCCAAAACTATATATTTTTTTTAAATCTCCACTTTATTCCAGAGCTCAGGGCTACACAATAGAAGCGATTATCACATTGGAGTAACCAGACATGAAGGCAGCTTCGGCCCTTGTTTTACATTCACACCTCCGAGAATGTGTACTGCAAAAGCCAGCACAGACAGACAGACGAGTTGTTTGCAAAGATACATGAGGACAGGGAATGTAGCTAGTTTTAAATCTGGGACAGAGAGTTTGAATCTGGCTATTGAACCTCTGGCAGAACTAATAAGATCAGATTCAGACATTAAAGGATTTAAAGTTAATCAGGAAGATCACAAAATTACTTTATTTGCAGATGATGTCCTAATTTGTCTTACTAGACCATTGGAATCCTTAAGAAAATTATATTTCAGATTGGAAGAATACGGGAAAGTATCAGGATATAAAATTAATAAAGATAAAACTGAAATAATGCCTCTTTGAAGGCAATTATGACCAATGTAAAAGAGAAAGTCAGTTTAAATGGCAAAAAGAAGGCATTAAGTACTTAGGAGTTAAAGTAGATAATAAGTTAAATAATTTGTATAAATTAAATTATAAACCATTAATAAAAAAAATAGATGAGGACCTGAAGAAATGGATGAATCTTCCAATTACATTGCTAGGGAGAGTGAACTGTATTAAGATGAATATTTTTCCGAGGATACAGTATTTATTCCAAACACTGCCTATACCTTTGCTAAATAAATTTTTTCAAGAATTGAACAAAATTGTGAGGAATTTTCTTTGGAAAGGTAAAATGCCAAGAGTGTCTCTGGAAAAATTAACATGGAAATTTGAATTAGGTGGACTGCAATTACCAAATTTTAAAAATTATTATCTGGCAGCACAAATGAGTTTTATTTCATCCTTTTATCAAGAGGGTGGAAAAACAGCATGGGTTAAAATTGAAATGGATAAAATAAAAGAGTTATGTCCAGAAGAATTTATATATAAATGGAAAGCGAAGCTATTAGTTAAGGATAAAGAGTCACCTTTGCTAAAACATTTAATTAATACATTGTTGAAAACTGTTAAAGTTAATGATAAAAGATTTGTTTTAACAGCTAAAACTCCATTAGTAAAAAATAGATTATTGCCGTTTGCTTGGAATAATCAAATACTACAAGTCTGGGAACAGAAGGGTATTAAACATATAGGAGATTGCTATGAAGGAAATAACTTTTTGACATTTTCTCAATTGAGAAATAAATATCAAATTCCAGGGAATAGTATTTTTTTCTATTATCAATTACAATCTTTTTTAAGGGAAAAGTTAGGTCATTCAATGTCTCTATTTCAGATTAAAGGAATTGAATCCTTGATTCAGGGCAAGGGAATAAAAAATTTTATATCATCAATGTATAAATTATTACAAAAATCTAGTCCAAAGATAGGAATTCAAAAATCAAGACAAAGATGGGAAACAGATCTTAATATTATCATTGATGAACCAAGTTGGGAAAGATTGTGTTTTGATAGTATGAAAAAAACTATTAATGTGAGATATAGTTTAGTACAATATAATTTTTTACATCAACTATATTTAACCCCGAAAAAATTAACCAATTTAAAACCCACAGAGAGTGGGTACTGATTGAGAACGATCAGCCGCGATCACATTGAATGGCAGTGCGTACAGGCTCGAAGGGCCGAATGGCCTCCTCCTGCACCTATTGTGAGAGAGAGGAGGGGGAGAGAGAGAGGGAAGGGGAGCCAGCAAGCAAGGACAAACATTGACACAAAGAAACAGTGAGCACATGTGGCAGCCATTTTGTTGAATGAAACAGTGAGCACATGTGGCCCTTCATAAGCCCACAACTTCCCCAAGGCTCAGCGATCCCACCAATTATCAATTAGCAGCCCGCCCGACGGGCGACATTGTCCACACCCAGTCTCCACCTCTTGCTATTAAAAGATATTTTATAAATTAAAGCTCGTAGCTTTTTGAGGTATAAAATATCTTTTTAATAACAAGATTAAATAGCTCTCCCCTTCTCTTTCCCCTCCTCTCTCTCTCACCCTTTCTCCCCCCCTCCTCTCTCTCCCCCTCCTCTCTCTTCCCCTCCTCTCTCCCTCCCTCACTCCATCCCTCCCTCTCTCCCTCCCTCCCTCTCTCTCCCCCAAACAAAAAACTATGAGCTTTAATTTATAAAATATCTTTTAACAGCAACAGGTGGATAGCCATCATGCCCCATCTACACTAGTCCCACCTGCCCACACTGACCAACATGCCCCATCTATACTAGTCCCACCTGCCCACACCGTCCAACATGCCCCATCTACACCAGTCCCACCCGCCCACACTGACCAACATGCCCCATCTACACTAGTCCCACCTGCACACACCGTCCAACATGCCCCATCTACACTAGTCCCACCTGCCCACACTGACCAACATGCCCCATCTACACCAGTCCCACCCGCCCACACTGACCAACATGCCCCATCTACACTAGTCCCACCTGCCCACACCGTCCAACATGGCCCATCTACACTAGTCCCACCTGCCCACACTGACCAACATGCCCCATCTACACCAGTCCCACCCTCCCACACTGACCAACATGCCCCATCTACACTAGTCCCACCTGCCCACACCGTCCAACATGCCCCATCTACACTAGTCCCACCTGCCCACACTGACCAAAATGCCACATCTACACCAGTCCCACCCGCCCACACCGACCAACATGCCCCATCTACACAAGTCCCACCTGCCCACACCGTCCAACATGCCCCATCTACACTAGTCCCACCCGCCCACACTGACCAACATGCCCCATCTACACTAGTCCCACCCGCCCACACCGTCCAACATGCCCCATCTACACTAGTCCCACCTGCCCACACTGACCAACATGCCCCATCTACACTAGTCCCACCCGCCCACACTGACCAACATGCCCCATCTACACTAGTCCCACCCGCCCACACCGTCCAACATGCCCCATCTACACTAGTCCCACCTGCCCACATTGACCAACATGCCCCATCTACACTAGTCCCACCCGCCCACACTGACCAACATGCCCCATCTACACTAGTCCCACCTGCCCACACTGACCAACATGCCCCATCTACACTAGTCCCACCTGCCCACACCGTCCAACATGCCCCATCTACACTAGTCCCATCTGCCCACACCGGCCAACATGCCCCATCTACACTAGTCCCACCCGCCCACACAGACCAACATGCCCCATCTACACTAGTCCCACCCGCCCACACAGACCAACATGTGCTAGGAGGATGCTAGGAGGCTGCAGAGTGACTTGGATAGATTAGGCGAGTGGGCAAATGCATGGCAGATGCAATATAATGTGGATAAATGTGATGTTATCCACTTTGGCGGCAAGAACAGGAAAGCAGAGTATTACCTGAATGGTGACCGATTGGGAGAAGGGGAGATGCAACGTGACCTGGGTGTCATGGTGCACCAGTCATTGAAAGCAAGCATGCAGGTGCAGCAGGCAGTGAAGAAAGTGAATGGTATGTTGGCATTCAGAGCAAGAGGATTTGAGTATAGGAGCAGGGAGGTTCTGCTGCAGTTGTACAAGGCCTTGGTGAGACCGCACCTGGAGTATTGTGTGCAGTTTTGGTCTCCTAACCTGAGGAAAGACGTTCTTGCCTTAGAGGGAGTACAGAGAAGGTTCACCAGATTGATCCCTGGGATGGTGGGACTTTCATATGAGGAAAGACTGGATAGACTGGGCTTATACTCGCTGGAATTTAGAAGACTGAGGGGGGATCTTATAGAAACATATAAAATTCTTAAGGGGTTGGAGAGGCTAGATGCGGGAAGATTGTTCCCGATGTTGGGGGAGTCCAGAACCAGGGGTCACAGCTTAAGGATAAGGGGGAAGTCTTTTAGGACCGAGATGAGAAAACATTTCTTCACACAGAGAGTGGTGAATCTGTGGAATTCTCTGCCACAGAAGGTAGTTGAGGCCAGTTCATTGGCTATATTTAAGAGTTAGATGTGGCCCTTTTTGCTAAAGGGATCAGGGGGTATGGAGAGAAGGCAGGTACAGGCTACTGAGCTGGATGATCAGCCATGATCATATTGAATGGCGGTGCAGGCTCGAAGGGCCGAATGGCCTACTCCTGCACCTATTTTCTATGTTTCTAACATGCCCCATCTACACTAGTCCCACCTGCCCACACCGCCCAACATGCCCCATCTACACTAGTCCCACCTGCCCACACCGCCCAACATGCCCCATCTACACAAGTCCCACCTTCCCACACCGGCCAACATGCCCCGTCTACACTAGTCCCACCTGCCCACACCGACCAACATGCCCCATCTACACTAGTCCCACCTGCCCATACCGACCAACATGCCCCATCTACACTAGTCCCACCTGCCCACACCGGCCAACATGCCCCATCTACACTAGTCCCAACCGCCCACTCAGACCAACATGCCCCTTCTACACTAGTCCCACCTGCCCACACCAGCCATCATGCCCCATCTACACTAGTCCCACCCGCCCACACAGACCAACATGCCCCATCTACACTAGTCCCACCTGCCCACACCGGCCAACATGCCTGTTTATAATTTATGCCTGTAGCTTATTGATAAATTTATAAATTATAGCTCGCAGTTTTTTGATAAATTTATAAATCAAAGCTCGTAGCTTTTTGAGTTTGTTTGTGTGTGTGTGAATCTCTCTCTCTCTCTCTCCTCTCTCTCCCCTTCCCTCTCTCTCTCCCCCTCCTCTCTCTCCACCTCTTGCTATTAAAAGATATTTTATAAATGAAAGCTCGTAGCTTTTTGATAAATTTATTTTATTTAATAAATTCCACTGGAATTCTCTGCCAGTGGAACTCTCTGCCACAGAAGGTAGTTGAGGCCAGTTCATTGGCTATATTTAAGAGGGAGTTAGATGTGGCCCTTGTGGCTAAAGGGATCAGGGGGTATGGAGAGAAGGCAGGTACAGGATACTGAGCTGGATGATCAGCCATGATCATATTGAATGGCGGTGCGTACAGGCTCGAAGGGCCGAATGGCCTACTCCTGCACCTATTTTCTATGTTTCTGTTTCTCTAAATTAAAGCTCGTATCTTTTTGAGTTTGTTTGTACGTGGGTGAATCTCTCTCTCTCCCCCTCTCTCTCCCTCCCTCCCCATCTCACCCTCCCTCCCTCTCTCTCTCTCTCTCCCTCCCTCCCTCCCTCCCTCCCTCCCTCCCTTTCTCAAACTCTCCAAAACTATATATTTTTAAAAAATCTCCACTTTATTCCAGAGCTCAGGGCTACACAATGGAAGCGATTATCACATTGGAGTAACCAGACATGAAGGCAGCTTCGGCCCTTGTTTTACATTCACACCTCCGAGAATGTGTACTGCAAAAGCCAGCACAGACAGACAGACGAGTTGTTTGCAAAGATACATGAGGACAGAGAATGTAGCTAGTTTTAAATCTGTGACAGAGAGTTTGAATCTGGCTATTGAACCTCTGGCAGAACTAATAAGATCAGATTCAGACATTAAAGGATTTAAAGTTAATCAGGAAGATCACAAAATTACTTTATTTGCAGATGATGTCCTAATTTGTCTTACTAGACCATTGGAATCCTTAAGAAAATTATATTTCAGATTGGAAGAATACGGGAAAGTATCAGGATATAAAATTAATAAAGATAAAACTGAAATAATGCCTCTTTTTGAAGGCAATTATGACCAATGTAAAAGAGAAAGTCAGTTTAAATGGCAAAAAGAAGGCATTAAGTACTTAGGAGTTAAAGTAGATAATAAGTTAAATAATTTGTATAAATTAAATTATAAACCATTAATAAAAAAAATAGATGAGGACCTGAAGAAATGGATGAATCTTCCAATTACATTGCTAGGGAGAGTGAACTGTATTAAGATGAATATTTTTCCGAGGATACAGTATTTATTCCAAACACTGCCTATACCTTTGCTAAATAATTTTTTTCAAGAATTGAACAAAATTGTGAGGAATTTTCTTTGGAAAGGTAAAATGCCAAGAGTGTCTCTGGAAAAATTAACATGGAAATTTGAATTAGGTGGACTGCAATTACCAAATTTTAAAAATTATTATCTGGCAGCACAAATGAGTTTTATTTCATCCTTTTATCAAGAGGGTGGAAAAACAGCATGGGTTAAAATTGAAATGGATAAAATAAAAGAGTTATGTCCAGAAGAATTTATATATAAATGGGAAGCGAAGCTATTAGTTAAGGATAAAGAGTCACCTTTGCTAAAACATTTAATTAATACATTGTTGAAAACAGGTAAAGTTAATGGTAAAAGATTTGTTTTAACAGCTAAAACTCCATTAGTAAAAAATAGATTATTGCCGTTTGCTTGGAATAATCAAATACTACAAGTCTGGGAACAGAAGGGTATTAAACATATAGGAGATTGCTATGAAGGAAATAACTTTTTGACATTTTCTCAATTGAGAAATAAATATCAAATTCCACGGAATAGTATTTTTTTCTATTATCAATTACAATCTTTTTTAAGGGAAAAGTTAGGTCATTCAATGTCTCTATTTCAGATTAAAGGAATTGAATCCTTGATTCAGGGCAAGGGAATAAAAAAAATTATATCATCAATGTATAAATTATTACAAAAATCTAGTCCAAAGATAGGAATTCAAAAATCAAGACAAAGATGGGAAACAGATCTTAATATTATCATTGATGAACCAAGTTGGGAAAGATTGTGTTTAGATAGTATGAAAAATACTATTAATGTGAGATATAGTTTAGTACAATATAATTTTTTACATCAACTATATTTAACCCCGAAAAAATTAACCAATTTAAAACCCACAGAGAGTGGGTACTGATTGAGAACGATCAGCCGCGATCACATTGAATGGCGGTGCGTACAGGCTCGAAGGGCCGAATGGCCTCCTCCTGCACCTATTGTGAGAGAGAGGAGGGGGAGAGAGAGAGGGAAGGGGAGCCAGCAAGCAAGGACAAACATTGACACAAAGAAACAGTGAGCACATGTGGCCCTTCATAAGCCCACAACTTCCCCAAGGCTCAGCGATCCCACCAATTATCAATTAGCAGCCCGCCCGACGGGCGACATTGTCCACACCCAGTCTCCACCTCTTGCTATTAAAAGATATTTTATAAATTAAAGCTCGTAGCTTTTTGAGGTATAAAATATCTTTTTAATAACAAGATTAAATAGCTCTCCCTCTTCTCTTTCCCCTCCTCTCTCTCTCCCCCTCTCTCTCCCCCTCCTCTCTCTCCCCCTCCTCTCTCTTCCCCTCCTCTCTCCCTCCCTCACTCCATCCCTCCCTCTCTCCCTCCCTCCCTCTCTCTCCCCCAAACAAAAAACTATGAGCTTTAATTCATAAAATATCTTTTAATAGCATGAGGTGGATACCCATCATGCCCCATCTACACTAGTCCCACCTGCCCACACCGTCCAACATGCCCCATCTACACTAGTCCCACCCGCCCACACCGTCCATCATGCCCCATCTACACTAGTCCCACCCGCCCACACTGACCATCATGCCCCATCTACACTAGTCCCACCCGCCCACACCGTCCATCATGCCCCATCTACACTAGTCCCACCTGCCCACACCATCCATCATGCCCCATCTACACTAGTCCCACCTGCCCACAACGTCCATCATGCCCCATCTACACAAGTCCCACCTGCCCACACCGTCCATCATGCCCCATCTACACTAGTCCCACCTGCCCACACCGACCAACATGCCCCATCTACACTAGTCCCACCTGCCCACACCGACCAACATGCCCCATCTACACTAGTCCCACCTGCCCACACCGACCAACATGCCCCATCTACACTAGTCCCACCTGCCCACACCGGCCAACATGCCCCATCTACACTAGTCCCACCTGCCCACATGGACCAACATGCCCCATCTACACTAGTCCCACCTGCCCACACGGACCAACATGCCCCATCTACATTAGTCCCACCTGCCCACACCGGCCAACATGCCCCATCTACACTAGTCCCACCTGCCCACACCGGCCAACATGCCCCATCTACACTAGTCCCACCTGCCCACACTGACCAACATGCCCCATCTACACTAGTCCCACCCGCCCACACAGACCAACATGTGCTAGGAGAATGCTAGGAGGCTGCAGAGTGACTTGGATAGATTAGGCGAGTGGGCAAGTGCATGGCAGATGCAATATAATGTGGATAAATGTGATGTTATCCACTTTGGCGGCAAGAACAGGAAAGCAGAGTATTACCTGAATGGTGACCGATTGGGAGAAGGGGAGATGCAACGTGACCTGGGTGTCATGGTGCACCAGTCATTGAAAGCAAGCATGCAGGTGCAGCAGGCAGTGAAGAAAGTGAATGGTATGTTGGCATTCATAGCAAGAGGATTTGAGTATAGGAGCAGGGAGGTTCTGCTGCAGTTGTACAGGGCCTTGGTGAGACCGCACCTGGAGTATTGTGTGCAGTTTTGGGTCACCTAACCTGAGGAAAGACTTTCTTGCCTTAGAGGGAGTACAGAGAAGGTTCACCAGATTGATCCCTGGGATGGTGGGACTTTCATATGAGGAAAGACTGGATAGACTGGGCTTATACTCGCTGGAATTTAGAAGACTGAGGGGGGATCTTATAGAAACATATAAAATTCTTAAGGGGTTGGAGAGGCTAGATGCGGGAAGATTGTTCCCGATGTTGGGGGAGTCCAGAACCAGGGGTCACAGCTTAAGGATAAGGGGGAAGTCTTTTAGGACCGAGATGAGAAAACATTTCTTCACACAGAGAGTGGTGAATCTGTGGAATTCTCTGCCACAGAAGGTAGTTGAGGCCAGTTCATTGGCTATATTTAAGAGTTAGATGTGGCCCTTTTTGCTAAAGGGATCAGGGGGTATGGAGAGAAGGCAGGTACAGGCTACTGAGCTGGATGATCAGCTATGATCATATTGAATGGCGGTGCAGGCTCGAAGGGCCGAATGGCCTACTCCTGCACCTATTTTCTATGTTTCTAACATGCCCCATCTACACTAGTCCCACCTGCCCACACCACCTAACATGCCCCATCTACACTAGTCCCACCTGCCCACACCGCCCAACATGCCCCATCTACACAAGTTCCACCTGCCCACACCGGCCAACATGCCCCATCTACACTAGTCCCACCTGCCCACACCGCCCAACATGCCCCATCTACACAAGTTCCACCTGCCCACACCGGCCAACATGCCCCATCTACACTAGTCCCACCTTCCCACACCGGCCAACATGCCCCATCTACACTAGTCCCACCTTCCCATACCGGCCAACATGCCCCATCTACCCTAGTCCCACCTGCCCACACAGACCAACATGCCCCATCTACACTAGTCCCACCTGCCCACACCGACCAACATGACCCATCTACACTAGTCCCACCTGCCCACACCGGCCAACATGCCCCATCTACACTAGTCCCACCTGCCCACACCGGCCAACATGCCCCATCTACATTAGTCCCACCCGCCCACACCGACCAACGTGCCCCATCTACACTAGTCCCACCCGCCCACACCGACCAACATGCCCCATCTACATTAGTCCCACCCGCCCACACCGACCAACATGCCCCATCTACACTAATCCCACCTGCCCACACCGGCCAACATGCCCCATCTACACTAGTCCCAACCGCCCACACAGACCAACATGCCCCATCTACACTAGTCCCACCTGCCCACACCAGCCATCATGCCCCATCTACACTAGTCCCACCCGCCCACACATACCAACATGACCCATCTACACTAGTCCCACCTGCCCACACCGGCCAACATGCCCCATCTACACTAGTCCCACCTGCCCACACCGAACAACGTGCCCCATCTTCACTAGTCCCACCCGCCCACACCGACCAACATGCCCCATCTACACTAGTCCCACCTGCCCACACCGACCAACATGGCCCATCTACACTAGTCCCACCTGCCCACACCGACCAACATGCCCCATCTGCACTAATCCCACACCGTCCAACATGCCCCATCTACACTAGTCCCACCTGCCCACACCGACCAACATGGCCCATCTACACTAGTCCCACCTGCATTTAACATTGCAGCAGCCTGAAAAGTCATCCTAATGCGATGCCGGGGGTAGTAAATACAATAATAATACTATAGTAATAATAATTTATATTATTAATAATAAGAATAAATCAAAGATTGATTGATTGATCGATCGGTGGGTGGGTGGATGGATGTCAGGAATTTGACAGATTTTGCATGATTATCACAATGATTTTAATGCGTTTAATACCCCAGAACAGCTGCAATTTTGCTTTAATGCAAGGCCTGCGCTGCATTTAACATTGCAGGAGCCTAATTGCATTTAACATTTGAGAGGATTTGCAAAATTATTGCAATTAATTTTATTGCATTTAACATCCCAGGGGGTTGCAATATTGCTTTAATGCAACGCCAGCGCTGCATTTAACAATGCAGCAGCCTGCAAAGTTATCCTAATACGATGCATTAGTCGCATTTAACATTTGAGAGGTTTTGCAGGATTATTATTGCATTTCACATCGCAGGGTGTTGCAATATTTCTTTAATGCAAGGCGATCACTGCATTTAACATTGCAGCAGCCTGCAAAGTCATCCTAATGCGATGCATTTGTTGCATTTAACATTTGAGAGGTTTTGCAAAATTATTGCAATTAATTTAATGCATTTAACACCCACTGTGGGTCGCTAGATGACTTTAATGCAAGGCCATCACTGCATTTAACATTGCAGCAGCCTGCAAAGTTATCCTAATACGATGCATTAGTCCCGTTTAACATTTGAGAGGTTTTGCAGGATTATTATTGCATTTCACATCGCAGGGTGTTGCAATATTTCTTTAATGCAAGGCGATCACTGCATTTAACATTGCAGCAGCCTGAAAAGTCATCCTAATGCGATGCATTTGTTGCATTTAACATTTGAGAGGTTTTGCAAAATTATTGCAATTAATTTAATGCATATAACATCCATTGGGGGTCGCTAGATGACTTTAATGCAAGGCCATCACTGCATTTAACATTGCAGTAGCCTGCAAAGTTATCCTAATACGATGCATTAGTCACGTTTAACATTTGAGAGGTTTTGCAGGATTATTATTGCATTTCACATCGCAGGGTGTTGCAATATTTCTTTAATGCAAGGCGATCACTGCATTTAACATTGCAGCAGCCTGAAAAGTCATCCTAATGCGATGCCGGGGGTAGTAAATACAATAATAATACTATAGTAATAATAATTTATATTATTAATAATAAGAATAAATCAAAGATTGATTGATTGATCGATCGGTGGGTGGGTGGATGGATGTCAGGAATTTGAGAGATTTTGCATGATTATCACAATGATTTTAATGCGTTTAATACCCCAGAACAGCTGCAATTTTGCTTTAATGCAAGGCCTGCGCTGCATTTAACATTGCAGGAGCCTAATTGCATTTAACATTTGAGAGGATTTGCAAAATTATTGCAATTAATTTTATTGCATTTAACATCCCAGGGGGTTGCAATATTGCTTTAATGCAACGCCAGCGCTGCATTTAACAATGCAGCAGCCTGCAAAGTTATCCTAATATGATGCATTAGTCACATTTAACATTTGAGAGGTTTTGCAGGATTATTATTGCATTTCACATCGCAGGGTGTTGCAATATTTCTTTAATGCAAGGCGATCACTGCATTTAACATTGCAGCAGCCTGAAAAGTCATCCTAATGCGATGCATTTGTTGCATTTAACATTTGAGAGGTTTTGCAAAATTATTGCAATTAATTTAATGCATTTAACACCCACTGTGGGTCGCTAGATGACTTTAATGCAAGGCCATCACTGCATTTAACATTGCAGCAGCCTGCAAAGTTATCCTAATACGATGCATTAGTCCCGTTTAACATTTGAGAGTTTTTGCAGGATTATTATTGCATTTCACATCACAGGGTGTTGCAATATTTCTTTAATGCAAGGCGATCACTGCATTTAACATTGCAGCAGCCTGAAAAGTCATCCTAATGCGATGCATTTGTTGCATTTAACATTTGAGAGGTTTTGCAAAATTATTGCAATTAATTTAATGCATATAACATCCATTGGGGGTCGCTAGATGACTTTAATGCAAGGCCATCACTGCATTTAACATTGCAGTAGCCTGCAAAGTTATCCTAATACGATGCATTAGTCACGTTTAACATTTGAGAGGTTTTGCAGGATTATTATTGCATTTCACATCGCAGGGTGTTGCAATATTTCTTTAATGCAAGGCGATCACTGCATTTAACATTGCAGCAGCCTGAAAAGTCATCCTAATGCGATGCCGGGGGTAGTAAATACAATAATAATACTATAGTAATAATAATTTATATTATTAATAATAAGAATAAATCAAAGATTGATTGATTGATCGATCGGTGGGTGGGTGGATGGATGTCAGGAATTTGAGAGATTTTGCATGATTATCACAATGATTTTAATGCGTTTAATACCCCAGAACAGTTGCAATTTTGCTTTAATGCAAGGCGTGCGCTGCATTTAACATTGCAGGAGCCTAATTGCATTTAACATTTGAGAGGATTTGCAAAATTATTGCAATTAATTTTATTGCATTTAACATCCCAGGGGGTTGCAATATTGCTTTACTGCAACGCCAGCGCTGCATTTAACAATGCAGCAGCCTGCAAAGTTATCCTAATACGATGCATTAGTCACATTTAACATTTGAGAGGTTTTGCAGGATTATTATTGCATTTCACATCGCAGGGTGTTGCAATATTTCTTTAATGCAAGGCGATCACTGCATTTAACATTGCAGCAGCCTGAAAAGTCATCCTAATGCGATGCATTTGTTGCATTTAACATTTGAGAGGTTTTGCAAAATTATTGCAATTAATTTAATGCATTTAACACCCACTGTGGGTCGCTAGATGACTTTAATGCAAGGCCATCACTGCATTTAACATTGCAGCAGCCTGCAAAGTTATCCTAATACGATGCATTAGTCCCGTTTAACATTTGAGAGTTTTTGCAGGATTATTATTGCATTTCACATCGCAGGGTGTTGCAATATTTCTTTAATGCAAGGCGATCACTGCATTTAACATTGCAGCAGCCTGAAAAGTCATCCTAATGCGATGCATTTGTTGCATTTAACATTTGAGAGGTTTTGCAAAATTATTGCAATTAATTTAATGCATATAACATCCATTGGGGGTCGCTAGATGACTTTAATGCAAGGCCATCACTGCATTTAACATTGCAGTAGCCTGTAAAGTTATCCTAATACGATGCATTAGTCACGTTTAACATTTGAGAGGTTTTGCAGGATTATTATTGCATTTCACATCGCAGGGTGTTGCAATATTTCTTTAATGCAAGGCGATCACTGCATTTAACATTGCAGCAGCCTGAAAAGTCATCCTAATGCGATGCCGGGGGTAGTAAATACAATAATAATACTATAGTAATAATAATTTATATTATTAATAATAAGAATAAATCAAAGATTGATTGATTGATCGATCGGTGGGTGGGTGGATGGATGTCAGGAATTTGAGAGATTTTGCATGATTATCACAATGATTTTAATGCGTTTAATACCCCAGAACAGCTGCAATTTTGCTTTAATGCAAGGCCTGCGCTGCATTTAACATTGCAGGAGCCTAATTGCATTTAACATTTGAGAGGATTTGCAAAATTATTGCAATTAATTTTATTGCATTTAACATCCCAGGGGGTTGCAATATTGCTTTAATGCAACGCCAGCGCTGCATTTAACAATGCAGCAGCCTGCAAAGTTATCCTAATACGATGCATTAGTCGCATTTAACATTTGAGAGGTTTTGCAGGATTATTATTGCATTTCACATCGCAGGGTGTTGGAATATTTCTTTAATGCAAGGCGATCACTGCATTCAACATTGCAGCAGCCTGAAAAGTCATCCTAATGCGATGCATTTGTTGCATTTAACATTTGAGAGGTTTTGCAAAATTATTGCAATTAATTTAATGCATATAACATCCACTGGGGGTCGCTAGATGACTCTAATGCAAGGCCATCACTGCATTTAACATTGCAGCAGCCTGCAAAGTTATCCTAATACGATGCATTAGTCACGTTTAACATTTGAGAGGTTTTGCAGGATTATTATTGCATTTCACATCGCAGGGTGTTGCAATATTTCTTTAATGCAAGGCGATCACTGCATTTAACATTGCAGCAGCCTGAAAAGTCATCCTAATGCGATGCCGGTGGTAGTAAATACAATAATAATACTATAGTAATAATAATTTATATTATTAATAATAAGAATAAATCAAAGATTGATTGATTGATCGATCGGTGGGTGGGTGGATGGATGTCAGGAATTTGAGAGATTTTGCATGATTATCACAATGATTTTAATGCGTTTAATACCCCAGAACAGCTGCAATTTTGCTTTAATGCAAGGCCTGCGCTGCATTTAACATTGCAGGAGCCTAATTGCATTTAACATTTGAGAGGATTTGCAAAATTATTGCAATTAATTTTATTGCATTTAACATCCCAGGGGGTTGCAATATTGCTTTAATGCAACGCCAGCGCTGCATTTAACAATGCAGCAGCCTGCAAAGTTATCTTAATATGATGCATTAGTCACATTTAACATTTGAGAGGTTTTGCAGGATTATTATTGCATTTCACATCGCAGGGTGTTGCAATATTTCTTTAATGCAAGGCGATCACTGCATTTAACATTGCAGCAGCCTGAAAAGTCATCCTAATGCGATGCATTTGTTGCATTTAACATTTGAGAGGTTTTGCAAAATTATTGCAATTAATTTAATGCATTTAACACCCACTGTGGGTCGCTAGATGACTTTAATGCAAGGCCATCACTGCATTTAACATTGCAGCAGCCTGCAAAGTTATCCTAATGCGATGCATTAGTCCCGTTTAACATTTGAGAGTTTTTGCAGGATTATTATTGCTTTTCACATCGCAGGGTGTTGCAATATTTCTTTAATGCAAGGCGATCACTGCATTTAACATTGCAGCAGCCTGAAAAGTCATCTTAATGCGATGCATTTGTTGCATTTAACATTTGAGAGGTTTTGCAAAATTATTGCAATTAATTTAATGCATATAACATCCATTGGGGGTCGCTAGATGACTTTAATGCAAGGCCATCACTGCATTTAACATTGCAGCAGCCTGCAAAGTTATCCTAATATGATGCATTAGTCCCGTTTAACATTTGAGAGGTTTTGCAGGATTATTATTGCATTTCACATCGCAGGGTGTTGCAATATTTCTTTAATGCAAGGCGATCACTGCATTTAACATTGCAGCAGCCTGAAAAGTCATCCTAATGCGATGCATTTGTTGCATTTAACATTTGAGAGGTTTTGCAAAATTATTGCAATTAATTTAATGCATATAACATCCATTGGGGGTCGCTAGATGACTTTAATGCAAGGCCATCACTGCATTTAACATTGCAGTAGCCTGCAAAGTTATCCTAATACGATGCATTAGTCACGTTTAACATTTGAGAGGTTTTGCAGGATTATTATTGCATTTCACATCGCAGGGTGTTGCAATATTTCTTTAATGCAAGGCGATCACTGCATTTAACATTGCAGCAGCCTGAAAAGTCATCCTAATGCGATGCCGGGGGTAGTAAATACAATAATAATACTATAGTAATAATAATTTATATTATTAATAATAAGAATAAATCAAAGATTGATTGATTGATCGATCGGTGGGTGGGTGGATGGATGTCAGGAATTTGAGAGATTTTGCATGATTATCACAATGATTTTAATGCGTTTAATACCCCAGAACAGCTGCAATTTTGCTTTAATGCAAGGCCTGCGCTGCATTTAACATTGCAGGAGCCTAATTGCATTTAACATTTGAGAGGATTTGCAAAATTATTGCAATTAATTTTATTGCATTTAACATCCCAGGGGGTTGCAATATTGCTTTAATGCAACGCCAGCGCTGCATTTAACAATGCAGCAGCCTGCAAAGTTATCCTAATACGATGCATTAGTCACATTTAACATTTGAGAGGTTTTGCAGGATTATTATTGCATTTCACATCGCAGGGTGTTGCAATATTTCTTTAATGCAAGGCGATCACTGCATTCAACATTGCAGCAGCCTGAAAAGTCATCCTAATGCGATGCATTTGTTGCATTTAACATTTGAGAGGTTTTGCAAAATTATTGCAATTAATTTAATGCATATAACATCCATTGGGGGTCGCTAGATGACTTTAATGCAAGGCCATCACTGCATTTAACATTGCAGCAGCCTGCAAAGTTATCCTAATACGATGCATTAGTCCCGTTTAACATTTGAGAGTTTTTGCAGGATTATTATTGCATTTCACATCGCAGGGTGTTGCAATATTTCTTTAATGCAAGGCGATCACTGCATTTAACATTGCAGCAGCCTGAAAAGTCATCCTAATGCGATGCATTTGTTGCATTTAACATTTGAGAGGTTTTGCAAAATTATTGCAATTAATTTAATGCATATAACATCCATTGGGGGTCGCTAGATGACTTTAATGCAAGGCCATCACTGCATTTAACATTGCAGTAGCCTGCAAAGTTATCCTAATACGATGCATTAGTCACGTTTAACATTTGAGAGGTTTTGCAGGATTATTATTGCATTTCACATCGCAGGGTGTTGCAATATTTCTTTAATGCAAGGCGATCACTGCATTTAACATTGCAGCAGCCTGAAAAGTCATCCTAATGCGATGCCGGG
The DNA here is from genome assembly GCF_053455715.1 of Rhinoraja longicauda. Taxonomy (NCBI): domain Eukaryota; kingdom Metazoa; phylum Chordata; class Chondrichthyes; order Rajiformes; family Arhynchobatidae; genus Rhinoraja; species Rhinoraja longicauda. Next base: position 26,377 of record NW_027601741.1, read on the forward strand.
GGTAGTAAATACAATAATAATACTATAGTAATAATAATTTATATTATTAATAATAAGAATAAATCAAAGATTGATTGATTGATCGATCGGTGGGTGGGTGGATGGATGTCAGGAATTTGAGAGATTTTGCATGATTATCACAATGATTTTAATGCGTTTAATACCCCAGAACAGCTGCAATTTTGCTTTAATGCAAGGCCTGCGCTGCATTTAACATTGCAGGAGCCTAATTGCATTTAACATTTGAGAGGATTTGCAAAATTATTGCAATTAATTTTATTGCATTTAACATCCCAGGGGGTTGCAATATTGCTTTAATGCAACGCCAGCGCTGCATTTAACAATGCAGCAGCCTGCAAAGTTATCCTAATACGATGCATTAGTCCCATTTAACATTTGAGAGGTTTTGCAGGATTATTATTGCATTTCACATCGCAGGGTGTTGCAATATTTCTTTAATGCAAGGCGATCACTGCATTTAACATTGCAGCAGCCTGAAAAGTCATCCTAATGCGATGCATTTGTTGCATTTAACATTTGAGAGGTTTTGCAAAATTATTGCAATTAATTTAATGCATTTAACACCCACTGTGGGTCGCTAGATGACTTTAATGCAAGGCCATCACTGCATTTAACATTGCAGTAGCCTGCAAAGTTATCCTAATACGATGCATTAGTCACGTTTAACATTTGAGAGGTTTTGCAGGATTATGATTGCATTTCACATCGCAGGGTGTTGCAATATTTCTTTAATGCAAGGCGATCACTGCATTTAACATTGCAGCAGCCTGAAAAGTCATCCTAATGCGATGCCGGGGGTAGTAAATACAATAATAATACTATAGTAATAATAATTTATATTATTAATAATAAGAATAAATCAAAGATTGATTGATTGATCGATCGGTGGGTGGGTGGATGGATGTCAGGAATTTGAGAGATTTTGCATGATTATCACAATGATTTTAATGCGTTTAATACCCCAGAACAGCTGCAATTTTGCTATAATGCAAGGCCTGCACTGCATTTAACATTGCAGGAGCCTAATTGCATTTAACATTTGAGAGGATTTGCAAAATTATTGCAATTAATTTTATTGCATTTAACATCCCAGGGGGTTGCAATATTGCTTTAATGCAACGCCAGCGCTGCATTTAACAATGCAGCAGCCTGCAAAGTTATCCTAATACGATGCATTAGTCGCATTTAACATTTGAGAGGTTTTGCAGGATTATTATTGCATTTCACATCGCAGGGTGTTGCAATATTTCTTTAATGCAAGGCGATCACTGCATTCAACATTGCAGCAGCCTGAAAAGTCATCCTAATGCGATGCATTTGTTGCATTTAACATTTGAGAGGTTTTGCAAAATTATTGCAATTAATTTAATGCATATAACATCCATTGGGGGTCGCTAGATGACTTTAATGCAAGGCCATCACTGCATTTAACATTGCAGCAGCCTGCAAAGTTATCCTAATACGATGCATTAGTCCCGTTTAACATTTGAGAGTTTTTGCAGGATTATTATTGCATTTCACATCGCAGGGTGTTGCAATATTTCTTTAATGCAAGGCGATCACTGCATTTAACATTGCAGCAGCCTGAAAAGTCATCCTAATGCGATGCATTTGTTGCATTTAACATTTGAGAGGTTTTGCAAAATTATTGCAATTAATTTAATGCATATAACATCCATTGGGGGTCGCTAGATGACTTTAATGCAAGGCCATCACTGCATTTAACATTGCAGTAGCCTGCAAAGTTATCCTAATACGATGCATTAGTCACGTTTAACATTTGAGAGGTTTTGCAGGATTATTATTGCATTTCACATCGCAGGGTGTTGCAATATTTCTTTAATGCAAGGCGATCACTGCATTTAACATTGCAGCAGCCTGAAAAGTCATCCTAATGCGATGCCGGGGGTAGTAAATACAATAATAATACTATAGTAATAATAATTTATATTATTAATAATAAGAATAAATCAAAGATTGATTGATTGATCGATCGGTGGGTGGGTGGATGGATGTCAGGAATTTGAGAGATTTTGCATGATTATCACAATGATTTTAATGCGTTTAATACCCCAGAACAGCTGCAATTTTGCTTTAATGCAAGGCCTGCGCTGCATTTAACATTGCAGGAGCCTAATTGCATTTAACATTTGAGAGGATTTGCAAAATTATTGCAATTAATTTTATTGCATTTAACATCCCAGGGGGCTGCAATATTGCTTTAATGCAACGCCAGCGCTGCATTTAACAATGCAGCAGCCTGCAAAGTTATCCTAATACGATGCATTAGTCCCATTTAACATTTGAGAGGTTTTGCAGGATTATTATTGCATTTCACATCGCAGGGTGTTGCAATATTTCTTTAATGCAAGGCGATCACTGCATTTAACATTGCAGCAGCCTGAAAAGTCATCCTAATGCGATGCATTTGTTGCATTTAACATTTGAGAGGTTTTGCAAAATTATTGCAATTAATTTAATGCATTTAACACCCACTGTGGGTCGCTAGATGACTTTAATGCAAGGCCATCACTGCATTTAACATTGCAGTAGCCTGCAAAGTTATCCTAATACGATGCATTAGTCACGTTTAACATTTGAGAGGTTTTGCAGGATTATTATTGCATTTCACATCGCAGGGTGTTGCAATATTTCTTTAATGCAAGGCGATCACTGCATTTAACATTGCAGCAGCCTGAAAAGTCATCCTAATGCGATGCCGGGGGTAGTAAATACAATAATAATACTATAGTAATAATAATTTATATTATTAATAATAAGAATAAATCAAAGATTGATTGATTGATCGATCGGTGGGTGGGTGGATGGATGTCAGGAATTTGAGAGATTTTGCATGATTATCACAATGATTTTAATGCGTTTAATACCCCAGAACAGCTGCAATTTTGCTTTAATGCAAGGCCTGCGCTGCATTTAACATTGCAGGAGCCTAATTGCATTTAACATTTGAGAGGATTTGCAAAATTATTGCAATTAATTTTATTGCATTTAACATCCCAGTGGGTTGCAATATTGCTTTAATGCAACGCCAGCGCTGCATTTAACAATGCAGCAGCCTGCAAAGTTATCCTAATACGATGCATTAGTCGCATTTAACATTTGAGAGGTTTTGCAGGATTATTATTGCATTTCACATCGCAGGGTGTTGCAATATTTCTTTAATGCAAGGCGATCACTGCATTCAACATTGCAGCAGCCTGAAAAGTCATCCTAATGCGATGCATTTGTTGCATTTAACATTTGAGAGGTTTTGCAAAATTATTGCAATTAATTTAATGCATATAACATCCATTGGGGGTCGCTAGATGACTTTAATGCAAGGCCATCACTGCATTTAACATTGCAGCAGCCTGCAAAGTTATCCTAATACGATGCATTAGTCCCGTTTAACATTTGAGAGTTTTTGCAGGATTATTATTGCATTTCACATCGCAGGGTGTTGCAATATTTCTTTAATGCAAGGCGATCACTGCATTTAACATTGCAGCAGCCTGAAAAGTCATCCTAATGCGATGCATTTGTTGCATTTAACATTTGAGAGGTTTTGCAAAATTATTGCAATTAATTTAATGCATATAACATCCATTGGGGGTCGCTAGATGACTTTAATGCAAGGCCATCACTGCATTTAACATTGCAGTAGCCTGCAAAGTTATCCTAATACGATGCATTAGTCACGTTTAACATTTGAGAGGTTTTGCAGGATTATTATTGCATTTCACATCGCAGGGTGTTGCAATATTTCTTTAATGCAAGGCGATCACTGCATTTAACATTGCAGCAGCCTGAAAAGTCATCCTAATGCGATGCCGGGGGTAGTAAATACAATAATAATACTATAGTAATAATAATTTATATTATTAATAATAAGAATAAATCAAAGATTGATTGATTGATCGATCGGTGGGTGGGTGGATGGATGTCAGGAATTTGAGAGATTTTGCATGATTATCACAATGATTTTAATGCGTTTAATACCCCAGAACAGCTGCAATTTTGCTATAATGCAAGGCCTGCACTGCATTTAACATTGCAGGAGCCTAATTGCATTTAACATTTGAGAGGATTTGCAAAATTATTGCAATTAATTTTATTGCATTTAACATCCCAGGGGGTTGCAATATTGCTTTAATGCAACGCCAGCGCTGCATTTAACAATGCAGCAGCCTGCAAAGTTATCCTAATACGATGCATTAGTCGCATTTAACATTTGAGAGGTTTTGCAGGATTATTATTGCATTTCACATCGCAGGGTGTTGCAATATTTCTTTAATGCAAGGCGATCACTGCATTCAACATTGCAGCAGCCTGAAAAGTCATCCTAATGCGATGCATTTGTTGCATTTAACATTTGAGAGGTTTTGCAAAATTATTGCAATTAATTTAATGCATATAACATCCATTGGGGGTCGCTAGATGACTTTAATGCAAGGCCATCACTGCATTTAACATTGCAGCAGCCTGCAAAGTTATCCTAATACGATGCATTAGTCCCGTTTAACATTTGAGAGTTTTTGCAGGATTATTATTGCATTTCACATCGCAGGGTGTTGCAATATTTCTTTAATGCAAGGCGATCACTGCATTTAACATTGCAGCAGCCTGAAAAGTCATCCTAATGCGATGCATTTGTTGCATTTAACATTTGAGAGGTTTTGCAAAATTATTGCAATTAATTTAATGCATATAACATCCATTGGGGGTCGCTAGATGACTTTAATGCAAGGCCATCACTGCATTTAACATTGCAGTAGCCTGCAAAGTTATCCTAATACGATGCATTAGTCACGTTTAACATTTGAGAGGTTTTGCAGGATTATTATTGCATTTCACATCGCAGGGTGTTGCAATATTTCTTTAATGCAAGGCGATCACTGCATTTAACATTGCAGCAGCCTGAAAAGTCATCCTAATGCGATGCCGGGGGTAGTAAATACAATAATAATACTATAGTAATAATAATTTATATTATTAATAATAAGAATAAATCAAAGATTGATTGATTGATCGATCGGTGGGTGGGTGGATGGATGTCAGGAATTTGAGAGATTTTGCATGATTATCACAATGATTTTAATGCGTTTAATACCCCAGAACAGCTGCAATTTTGCTTTAATGCAAGGCCTGCGCTGCATTTAACATTGCAGGAGCCTAATTGCATTTAACATTTGAGAGGATTTGCAAAATTATTGCAATTAATTTTATTGCATTTAACATCCCAGGGGGCTGCAATATTGCTTTAATGCAACGCCAGCGCTGCATTTAACAATGCAGCAGCCTGCAAAGTTATCCTAATACGATGCATTAGTCCCATTTAACATTTGAGAGGTTTTGCAGGATTATTATTGCATTTCACATCGCAGGGTGTTGCAATATTTCTTTAATGCAAGGCGATCACTGCATTTAACATTGCAGCAGCCTGAAAAGTCATCCTAATGCGATGCATTTGTTGCATTTAACATTTGAGAGGTTTTGCAAAATTATTGCAATTAATTTAATGCATTTAACACCCACTGTGGGTCGCTAGATGACTTTAATGCAAGGCCATCACTGCATTTAACATTGCAGTAGCCTGCAAAGTTATCCTAATACGATGCATTAGTCACGTTTAACATTTGAGAGGTTTTGCAGGATTATTATTGCATTTCACATCGCAGGGTGTTGCAATATTTCTTTAATGCAAGGCGATCACTGCATTTAACATTGCAGCAGCCTGAAAAGTCATCCTAATGCGATGCCGGGGGTAGTAAATACAATAATAATACTATAGTAATAATAATTTATATTATTAATAATAAGAATAAATCAAAGATTGATTGATTGATCGATCGGTGGGTGGGTGGATGGATGTCAGGAATTTGAGAGATTTTGCATGATTATCACAATGATTTTAATGCGTTTAATACCCCAGAACAGCTGCAATTTTGCTTTAATGCAAGGCCTGCGCTGCATTTAACATTGCAGGAGCCTAATTGCATTTAACATTTGAGAGGATTTGCAAAATTATTGCAATTAATTTTATTGCATTTAACATCCCAGTGGGTTGCAATATTGCTTTAATGCAACGCCAGCGCTGCATTTAACAATGCAGCAGCCTGCAAAGTTATCCTAATACGATGCATTAGTCGCATTTAACATTTGAGAGGTTTTGCAGGATTATTATTGCATTTCACATCGCAGGGTGTTGCAATATTTCTTTAATGCAAGGCGATCACTGCATTCAACATTGCAGCAGCCTGAAAAGTCATCCTAATGCGATGCATTTGTTGCATTTAACATTTGAGAGGTTTTGCAAAATTATTGCAATTAATTTAATGCATATAACATCCATTGGGGGTCGCTAGATGACTTTAATGCAAGGCCATCACTGCATTTAACATTGCAGCAGCCTGCAAAGTTATCCTAATACGATGCATTAGTCCCGTTTAACATTTGAGAGTTTTTGCAGGATTATTATTGCATTTCACATCGCAGGGTGTTGCAATATTTCTTTAATGCAAGGCGATCACTGCATTTAACATTGCAGCAGCCTGAAAAGTCATCCTAATGCGATGCATTTGTTGCATTTAACATTTGAGAGGTTTTGCAAAATTATTGCAATTAATTTAATGCATATAACATCCATTGGGGGTCGCTAGATGACTTTAATGCAAGGCCATCACTGCATTTAACATTGCAGTAGCCTGCAAAGTTATCCTAATACGATGCATTAGTCACGTTTAACATTTGAGAGGTTTTGCAGGATTATTATTGCATTTCACATCGCAGGGTGTTGCAATATTTCTTTAATGCAAGGCGATCACTGCATTTAACATTGCAGCAGCCTGAAAAGTCATCCTAATGCGATGCCGGGGGTAGTAAATACAATAATAATACTATAGTAATAATAATTTATATTATTAATAATAAGAATAAATCAAAGATTGATTGATTGATCGATCGGTGGGTGGGTGGATGGATGTCAGGAATTTGAGAGATTTTGCATGATTATCACAATGATTTTAATGCGTTTAATACCCCAGAACAGCTGCAATTTTGCTTTAATGCAAGGCCTGCGCTGCATTTAACATTGCAGGAGCCTAATTGCATTTAACATTTGAGAGGATTTGCAAAATTATTGCAATTAATTTTATTGCATTTAGCATCCCAGGGGGTTGCAATATTGCTTTAATGCAACGCCAGCGCTGCATTTAACAATGCAGCAGCCTGCAAAGTTATCCTAATACGATGCATTAGTCCCATTTAACATTTGAGAGGTTTTGCAGGATTATTATTGCATTTCACATCGCAGGGTGTTGCAATATTTCTTTAATGCAAGGCGATCACTGCATTTAACATTGCAGCAGCCTGAAAAGTCATCCTAATGCGATGCATTTGTTGCATTTAACATTTGAGAGGTTTTGCAAAATTATTGCAATTAATTTAATGCATTTAACACCCACTGTGGGTCGCTAGATGACTTTAATGCAAGGCCATCACTGCATTTAACATTGCAGTAGCCTGCAAAGTTATCCTAATACGATGCATTAGTCACGTTTAACATTTGAGAGGTTTTGCAGGATTATTATTGCATTTCACATCGCAGGGTGTTGCAATATTTCTTTAATGCAAGGCGATCACTGCATTTAACATTGCAGCAGCCTGAAAAGTCATCCTAATGCGATGCATTTGTTGCATTTAACATTTGAGAGGTTTTGCAAAATTATTGCAATTAATTTAATGCATATAACATCCATTGGGGGTCGCTAGATGACTTTAATGCAAGGCCATCACTGCATTTAACATTGCAGTAGCCTGCAAAGTTATCCTAATACGATGCATTAGTCACGTTTAACATTTGAGAGGTTTTGCAGGATTATTATTGCATTTCACATCGCAGGGTGTTGCAATATTTCTTTAATGCAAGGCGATCACTGCATTTAACATTGCAGCAGCCTGAAAAGTCATCCTAATGCGATGCCGGGGGTAGTAAATACAATAATAATACTATAGTAATAATAATTTATATTATTAATAATAAGAATAAATCAAAGATTGATTGATTGATCGATCGGTGGGTGGGTGGATGGATGTCAGGAATTTGAGAGATTTTGCATGATTATCACAATGATTTTAATGCGTTTAATACCCCAGAACAGCTGCAATTTTGCTTTAATGCAAGGCCTGCGCTGCATTTAACATTGCAGGAGCCTAATTGCATTTAACATTTGAGAGGATTTGCAAAATTATTGCAATTAATTTTATTGCATTTAACATCCCAGGGGGTTGCAATATTGCTTTAATGCAACGCCAGCGCTGCATTTAACAATGCAGCAGCCTGCAAAGTTATCCTAATACGATGCATTAGTCCCATTTAACATTTGAGAGGTTTTGCAGGATTATTATTGCATTTCACATCGCAGGGTGTTGCAATATTTCTTTAATGCAAGGCGATCACTGCATTTAACATTGCAGCAGCCTGAAAAGTCATCCTAATGCGATGCATTTGTTGCATTTAACATTTGAGAGGTTTTGCAAAATTATTGCAATTAATTTAATGCATTTAACACCCACTGTGGGTCGCTAGATGACTTTAATGCAAGGCCATCACTGCATTTAACATTGCAGTAGCCTGCAAAGTTATCCTAATACGATGCATTAGTCACGTTTAACATTTGAGAGGTTTTGCAGGATTATGATTGCATTTCACATCGCAGGGTGTTGCAATATTTCTTTAATGCAAGGCGATCACTGCATTTAACATTGCAGCAGCCTGAAAAGTCATCCTAATGCGATGCCGGGGGTAGTAAATACAATAATAATACTATAGTAATAATAATTTATATTATTAATAATAAGAATAAATCAAAGATTGATTGATTGATTGATCGATCGGTGGGTGGGTGGATGGATGTCAGGAATTTGAGAGATTTTGCATGATTATCACAATGATTTTAATGCGTTTAATACCCCAGAACAGCTGCAATTTTGCTTTAATGCAAGGCCTGCGCTGCATTTAACATTGCAGGAGCCTAATTGCATTTAACATTTGAGAGGAATTGCAAAATTATTGCAATTAATTTTATTGCATTTAACATCCCAGGGGGTTGCAATATTGCTTTAATGCAACGCCAGCGCTGCATTTAACAATGCAGCAGCCTGCAAAGTTATCCTAATACGATGCATTAGTCACATTTAACATTTGAGAGGTTTTGCAGGATTATTATTGCATTTCACATCGCAGGGTGTTGCAATATTTCTTTAATGCAAGGCGATCACTGCATTTAACATTGCAGCAGCCTGAAAAGTCATCCTAATGCGATGCATTTGTTGCATTTAACATTTGAGAGGTTTTGCAAAATTATTGCAATTAATTTAATGCATTTAACACCCACTGTGGGTCGCTAGATGACTTTAATGCAAGGCCATCACTGCATTTAACATTGCAGCAGCCTGCAAAGTTATCCTAATACGATGCATTAGTCCCGTTTAACATTTGAGAGGTTTTGCAGGATTATTATTGCATTTCACATCGCAGGGTGTTGCAATATTTCTTTAATGCAAGGCGATCACTGCATTTAACATTGCAGCAGCCTGAAAAGTCATCCTAATGCGATGCATTTGTTGCATTTAACATTTGAGAGGTTTTGCAAAATTATTGCAATTAATTTAATGCATATAACATCCATTGGGGGTCGCTAGATGACTTTAATGCAAGGCCATCACTGCATTTAACATTGCAGTAGCCTGCAAAGTTATCCTAATACGATGCATTAGTCACGTTTAACATTTGAGAGGTTTTGCAGGATTATTATTGCATTTCACATCGCAGGGTGTTGCAATATTTCTTTAATGCAAGGCGATCACTGCATTTAACATTGCAGCAGCCTGAAAAGTCATCCCAATGCGATGCCGGGGGTAGTAAATACAATAATAATACTATAGTAATAATAATTTATATTATTAATAATAAGAATAAATCAAAGATTGATTGATTGATCGATCGGTGGGTGGGTGGATGGATGTCAGGAATTTGAGAGATTTTGCATGATTATCACAATGATTTTAATGCGTTTAATACCCCAGAACAGCTGCAATTTTGCTTTAATGCAAGGCCTGCGCTGCATTTAACATTGCAGGAGCCTAATTGCATTTAACATTTGAGAGGATTTGCAAAATTATTGCAATTAATTTTATTGCATTTAACATCCCAGGGGGTTGCAATATTGCTTTAATGCAACGCCAGCGCTGCATTTAACAATGCAGCAGCCTGCAAAGTTATCCTAATACGATGCATTAGTCGCATTTAACATTTGAGAGGTTTTGCAGGATTATTATTGCATTTCACATCGCAGGGTGTTGCAATATTACTTTAATGAAAGGCGATCACTGCATTTAACATTGCAGCAGCCTGAAAAGTCATCCTAATGCGATGCATTTGTTGCATTTAACATTTGAGAGGTTTTGCAAAATTATTGCAATTAATTTAATGCATTTAACACCCACTGTGGGTCGCTAGATGACTTTAATGCAAGGCCATCACTGCATTTAACATTGCAGCAGCCTGCAAAGTTATCCTAATACGATGCATTAGTCCCGTTTAACATTTGAGAGGTTTTGCAGGATTATTATTGCATTTCACATCGCAGGGTGTTGCAATATTTCTTTAATGCAAGGCGATCACTGCATTTAACATTGCAGCAGCCTGAAAAGTCATCCTAATGCGATGCATTTGTTGCATTTAACATTTGAGAGGTTTTGCAAAATTATTGCAATTAATTTAATGCATATAACATCCATTGGGGTCGCTAGATGACTTTAATGCAAGGCCATCACTGCATTTAACATTGCAGTAGCCTGCAAAGTTATCCTAATACGATGCATTAGTCACGTTTAACATTTGAGAGGTTTTGCAGGATTATTATTGCATTTCACATCGCAGGGTGTTGCAATATTTCTTTAATGCAAGGCGATCACTGCATTTAACATTGCAGCAGCCTGAAAAGTCATCCTAATGCGATGCCGGGGGTAGTAAATACAATAATAATACTATAGTAATAATAATTTATATTATTAATAATAAGAATAAATCAAAGATTGATTGATTGATTGATCGATCGGTGGGTGGGTGGATGGATGTCAGGAATTTGAGAGATTTTGCATGATTATCACAATGATTTTAATGCGTTTAATACCCCAGAACAGCTGCAATTTTGCTTTAATGCAAGGCCTGCGCTGCATTTAACATTGCAGGAGCCTAATTGCATTTAACATTTGAGAGGAATTGCAAAATTATTGCAATTAATTTTATTGCATTTAACATCCCAGGGGGTTGCAATATTGCTTTAATGCAACGCCAGCGCTGCATTTAACAATGCAGCAGCCTGCAAAGTTATCCTAATACGATGCATTAGTCACATTTAACATTTGAGAGGTTTTGCAGGATTATTATTGCATTTCACATCGCAGGGTGTTGCAATATTTCTTTAATGCAAGGCGATCACTGCATTTAACATTGCAGCAGCCTGAAAAGTCATCCTAATGCGATGCATTTGTTGCATTTAACATTTGAGAGGTTTTGCAAAATTATTGCAATTAATTTAATGCATTTAACACCCACTGTGGGTCGCTAGATGACTTTAATGCAAGGCCATCACTGCATTTAACATTGCAGCAGCCTGCAAAGTTATCCTAATACGATGCATTAGTCCCGTTTAACATTTGAGAGGTTTTGCAGGATTATTATTGCATTTCACATCGCAGGGTGTTGCAATATTTCTTTAATGCAAGGCGATCACTGCATTTAACATTGCAGCAGCCTGAAAAGTCATCCTAATGCGATGCATTTGTTGCATTTAACATTTGAGAGGTTTTGCAAAATTATTGCAATTAATTTAATGCATATAACATCCATTGGGGGTCGCTAGATGACTTTAATGCAAGGCCATCACTGCATTTAACATTGCAGTAGCCTGCAAAGTTATCCTAATACGATGCATTAGTCACGTTTAACATTTGAGAGGTTTTGCAGGATTATTATTGCATTTCACATCGCAGGGTGTTGCAATATTTCTTTAATGCAAGGCGATCACTGCATTTAACATTGCAGCAGCCTGAAAAGTCATCCCAATGCGATGCCGGGGGTAGTAAATACAATAATAATACTATAGTAATAATAATTTATATTATTAATAATAAGAATAAATCAAAGATTGATTGATTGATCGATCGGTGGGTGGGTGGATGGATGTCAGGAATTTGAGAGATTTTGCATGATTATTACAATGATTTTAATGCGTTTAATACCCCAGAACAGCTGCAATTTTGCTTTAATGCAAGGCCTGCGCTGCATTTAACATTGCAGGAGCCTAATTGCATTTAACATTTGAGAGGATTTGCAAAATTATTGCAATTAATTTTATTGCATTTAACATCCCAGGGGGTTGCAATATTGCTTTAATGCAACGCCAGCGCTGCATTTAACAATGCAGCAGCCTGCAAAGTTATCCTAATACGATGCATTAGTCGCATTTAACATTTGAGAGGTTTTGCAGGATTATTATTGCATTTCACATCGCAGGGTGTTGCAATATTTCTTTAATGCAAGGCGATCACTGCATTTAACATTGCAGCAGCCTGAAAAGTCATCCTAATGCGATGCATTTGTTGCATTTAACATTTGAGAGGTTTTGCAAAATTATTGCAATTAATTTAATGCATTTAACACCCACTGTGGGTCGCTAGATGACTTTAATGCAAGGCCATCACTGCATTTAACATTGCAGCAGCCTGCAAAGTTATCCTAATACGATGCATTAGTCCCGTTTAACATTTGAGAGGTTTTGCAGGATTATTATTGCATTTCACATCGCAGGGTGTTGCAATATTTCTTTAATGCAAGGCGATCACTGCATTTAACATTGCAGCAGCCTGAAAAGTCATCCTAATGCGATGCATTTGTTGCATTTAACATTTGAGAGGTTTTGCAAAATTATTGCAATTAATTTAATGCATATAACATCCATTGGGGGTCGCTAGATGACTTTAATGCAAGGCCATCACTGCATTTAACATTGCAGTAGCCTGCAAAGTTATCCTAATACGATGCATTAGTCACGTTTAACATTTGAGAGGTTTTGCAGGATTATTATTGCATTTCACATCGCAGGGTGTTGCAATATTTCTTTAATGCAAGGCGATCACTGCATTTAACATTGCAGCAGCCTGAAAAGTCATCCTAATGCGATGCCGGGGGTAGTAAATACAATAATAATACTATAGTAATAATAATTTATATTATTAATAATAAGAATAAATCAAAGATTGATTGATTGATTGATCGATCGGTGGGTGGGTGGGTGGATGTCAGGAATTTGAGAGATTTTGCATGATTATTACAATGATTTTAATGCGTTTAATACCCCAGAACAGCTGCAATTTTGCTTTAATGCAAGGCCTGCGCTGCATTTAACATTGCAGGAGCCTAATTGCATTTAACATTTGAGAGGATTTGCAAAATTATTGCAATTAATTTTATTGCATTTAACATCCCAGGGGTTGCAATATTGCTTTAATGCAACGCCAGCGCTGCATTTAACAATGCAGCAGCCTGCAAAGTTATCCTAATACAATGCATTAGTCGCATTTAACATTTGAGAGGTTTTGCAGGATTATTATTGCATTTCACATCGCAGGGTGTTGCAATATTTCTTTAATGCAAGGCGATCACTGCATTTAACATTGCAGCAGCCTGAAAAGTCATCCTAATGCGATGCATTTGTTGCATTTAACATTTGAGAGGTTTTGCAAAATTATTGCAATTAATTTAATGCATTTAACACCCACTGTGGGTCGCTAGATGACTTTAATGCAAGGCCATCACTGCATTTAACATTGCAGCAGCCTGCAAAGTTATCCTAATACGATGCATTAGTCCCGTTTAACATTTGAGAGGTTTTGCAGGATTATTATTGCATTTCACATCGCAGGGTGTTGCAATATTTCTTTAATGCAAGGCGATCACTGCATTTAACATTGCAGCAGCCTGAAAAGTCATCCTAATGCGATGCATTTGTTGCATTTAACATTTGAGAGGTTTTGCTAAATTATTGCAATTAATTTAATGCATATAACATCCATTGGGGGTCGCTAGATGACTTTAATGCAAGGCCATCACTGCATTTAACATTGCAGTAGCCTGCAAAGTTATCCTAATACGATGCATTAGTCACGTTTAACATTTGAGAGGTTTTGCAGGATTATTATTGCATTTCACATCGCAGGGTGTTGCAATATTTCTTTAATGCAAGGCGATCACTGCATTTAACATTGCAGCAGCCTGAAAAGTCATCCTAATGCGATGCCGGGGGTAGTAAATACAATAATAATACTATAGTAATAATAATTTATATTATTAATAATAAGAATAAATCAAAGATTGATTGATTGATTGATCGATCGGTGGGTGGGTGGATGGATGTCAGGAATTTGAGAGATTTTGCATGATTATTACAATGATTTTAATGCGTTTAATACCCCAGAACAGCTGCAATTTTGCTTTAATGCAAGGCCTGCGCTGCATTTAACATTGCAGGAGCCTAATTGCATTTAACATTTGAGAGGATTTGCAAAATTATTGCAATTAATTTTATTGCATTTAACATCGCAGGGGGTTGCAATATTGCTTTAATGCAACGCCAGCGCTGCATTTAACAATGCAGCAGCCTGCAAAGTTATCCTAATACGATGCATTAGTCGCATTTAACATTTGAGAGGTTTTGCAGGATTATTATTGCATTTCACATCGCAGGGTGTTGCAATATTTCTTTAATGCAAGGCGATCACTGCATTTAACATTGCAGCAGCCTGAAAAGTCATCCTAATGCGATGCATTTGTTGCATTTAACATTTGAGAGGTTTTGCAAAATTATTGCAATTAATTTAATGCATTTAACACCCACTGTGGGTCGCTAGATGACTTTAATGCAAGGCCATCACTGCATTTAACATTGCAGCAGCCTGCAAAGTTATCCTAATACGATGCATTAGTCCCGTTTAACATTTGAGAGGTTTTGCAGGATTATTATTGCATTTCACATCGCAGGGTGTTGCAATATTTCTTTAATGCAAGGCGATCACTGCATTTAACATTGCAGCAGCCTGAAAAGTCATCCTAATGCGATGCATTTGTTGCATTTAACATTTGAGAGGTTTTGCAAAATTATTGCAATTAATTTAATGCATATAACATCCATTGGGGGTCGCTAGATGACTTTAATGCAAGGCCATCACTGCATTTAACATTGCAGTAGCCTGCAAAGTTATCCTAATACGATGCATTAGTCACGTTTAACATTTGAGAGGTTTTGCAGGATTATTATTGCATTTCACATCGCAGGGTGTTGCAATATTTCTTTAATGCAAGGCGATCACTGCATTTAACATTGCAGCAGCCTGAAAAGTCATCCTAATGCGATGCCGGGGGTAGTAAATACAATAATAATACTATAGTAATAATAATTTATATTATTAATAATAAGAATAAATCAAAGATTGATTGATTGATTGATCGATCGGTGGGTGGGTGGGTGGATGTCAGGAATTTGAGAGATTTTGCATGATTATTACAATGATTTTAATGCGTTTAATACCCCAGAACAGCTGCAATTTTGCTTTAATGCAAGGCCTGCGCTGCATTTAACATTGCAGGAGCCTAATTGCATTTAACATTTGAGAGGATTTGCAAAATTATTGCAATTAATTTTATTGCATTTAACATCCCAGGGGGTTGCAATATTGCTTTAATGCAACGCCAGCGCTGCATTTAACAATGCAGCAGCCTGCAAAGTTATCCTAATACGATGCATTAGTCGCATTTAACATTTGAGAGGTTTTGCAGGATTATTATTGCATTTCACATCGCAGGGTGTTGCAATATTTCTTTAATGCAAGGCGATCACTGCATTTAACATTGCAGCAGCCTGAAAAGTCATCCTAATGCGATGCATTTGTTGCATTTAACATTTGAGAGGTTTTGCAAAATTATTGCAATTAATTTAATGCATTTAACACCCACTGTGGGTCGCTAGATGACTTTAATGCAAGGCCATCACTGCATTTAACATTGCAGCAGCCTGCAAAGTTATCCTAATACGATGCCTTAGTCCCGTTTAACATTTGAGAGGTTTTGCAGGATTATTATTGCATTTCACATCGCAGGGTGTTGCAATATTTCTTTAATGCAAGGCGATCACTGCATTTAACATTGCAGCAGCCTGAAAAGTCATCCTAATGCGATGCATTTGTTGCATTTAACATTTGAGAGGTTTTGCTAAATTATTGCAATTAATTTAATGCATATAACATCCATTGGGGGTCGCTAGATGACTTTAATGCAAGGCCATCACTGCATTTAACATTGCAGTAGCCTGCAAAGTTATCCTAATACGATGCATTAGTCACGTTTAACATTTGAGAGGTTTTGCAGGATTATTATTGCATTTCACATCACAGGGTGTTGCAATATTTCTTTAATGCAAGGCGATCACTGCATTTAACATTGCAGCAGCCTGAAAAGTCATCCTAATGCGATGCCGGGGGTAGTAAATACAATAATAATACTATAGTAATAATAATTTATATTATTAATAATAAGAATAAATCAAAGATTGATTGATTGATTGATCGATCGGTGGGTGGGTGGATGGATGTCAGGAATTTGAGAGATTTTGCATGATTATTACAATGATTTTAATGCGTTTAATACCCCAGAACAGCTGCAATTTTGCTTTAATGCAAGGCCTGCGCTGCATTTAACATTGCAGGAGCCTAATTGCATTTAACATTTGAGAGGATTTGCAAAATTATTGCAATTAATTTTATTGCATTTAACATCCCAGGGGGTTGCAATATTGCTTTAATGCAACGCCAGCGCTGCATTTAACAATGCAGCAGCCTGCAAAGTTATCCTAATACGATGCATTAGTCGCATTTAACATTTGAGAGGTTTTGCAGGATTATTATTGCATTTCACATCGCAGGGTGTTGCAATATTTCTTTAATGCAAGGCGATCACTGCATTTAACATTGCAGCAGCCTGAAAAGTCATCCTAATGCGATGCATTTGTTGCATTTAACATTTGAGAGGTTTTGCAAAATTATTGCAATTAATTTAATGCATTTAACACCCACTGTGGGTCGCTAGATGACTTTAATGCAAGGCCATCACTGCATTGAACATTGCAGCAGCCTGCAAAGTTATCCTAATACGATGCATTAGTCCCGTTTAACATTTGAGAGGTTTTGCAGGATTATTATTGCATTTCACATCGCAGGGTGTTGCAATATTTCTTTAATGCAAGGCGATCACTGCATTTAACATTGCAGCAGCCTGAAAAGTCATCCTAATGCGATGCATTTGTTGCATTTAACATTTGAGAGGTTTTGCTAAATTATTGCAATTAATTTAATGCATATAACATCCATTGGGGGTCGCTAGATGACTTTAATGCAAGGCCATCACTGCATTTAACATTGCAGTAGCCTGCAAAGTTATCCTAATACGATGCATTAGTCACGTTTAACATTTGAGAGGTTTTGCAGGATTATTATTGCATTTCACATCGCAGGGTGTTGCAATATTTCTTTAATGCAAGGCGATCACTGCATTTAACATTGCAGCAGCCTGAAAAGTCATCCTAATGCGATGCCGGGGGTAGTAAATACAATAATAATACTATCGTAATAATAATTTATATTATTAATAATAAGAATAAATCAAAGATTGATTGATTGATCGATCGGTGGGCGGGTGGATGGATGTCAGGAATTTGAGAGATTTTGCATGATTATTACAATGATTTTAATGCGTTTAATACCCCAGAACAGCTGCAATTTTGCTTTAATGCAAGGCCTGCGCTGCATTTAACATTGCAGGAGCCTAATTGCATTTAACATTTGAGAGGATTTGCAAAATTATTGCAATTAATTTTATTGCATTTAACATCCCAGGGGGTTGCAATATTGCTTTAATGCAACGCCAGCGCTGCATTTAACAATGCAGCAGCCTGCAAAGTTATCCTAATACGATGCATTAGTCGCATTTAACATTTGAGAGGTTTTGCAGGATTATTATTGCATTTCACATCGCAGGGTGTTGCAATATTTCTTTAATGCAAGGCGATCACTGCATTTAACATTGCAGCAGCCTGAAAAGTCATCCTAATGCGATGCATTTGTTGCATTTAACATTTGAGAGGTTTTGCAAAATTATTGCAATTAATTTAATGCATTTAACACCCACTGTGGGTCGCTAGATGACTTTAATGCAAGGCCATCACTGCATTTAACATTGCAGCAGCCTGCAAAGTTATCCTAATACGATGCATTAGTCACGTTTAACATTTGAGAGGTTTTGCAGGATTATTATTGCATTTCACATCGCAGGGTGTTGCAATATTTCTTTAATGCAAGGCGATCACTGCATTTAACATTGCAGCAGCCTGAAAAGTCATCCTAATGCGATGCCGGGGGTAGTAAATACAATAATAATACTATAGTAATAATAATTTATATTATTAATAATAAGAATAAATCAAAGATTGATTGATTGATTGATCGATCGGTGGGTGGGTGGGTGGATGTCAGGAATTTGAGAGATTTTGCATGATTATTACAATGATTTTAATGCGTTTAATACCCCAGAACAGCTGCAATTTTGCTTTAATGCAAGGCCTGCGCTGCATTTAACATTGCAGGAGCCTAATTGCATTTAACATTTGAGAGGATTTGCAAAATTATTGCAATTAATTTTATTGCATTTAACATCCCAGGGGTTGCAATATTGCTTTAATGCAACGCCAGCGCTGCATTTAACAATGCAGCAGCCTGCAAAGTTATCCTAATACAATGCATTAGTCGCATTTAACATTTGAGAGGTTTTGCAGGATTATTATTGCATTTCACATCGCAGGGTGTTGCAATATTTCTTTAATGCAAGGCGATCACTGCATTTAACATTGCAGCAGCCTGAAAAGTCATCCTAATGCGATGCATTTGTTGCATTTAACATTTGAGAGGTTTTGCAAAATTATTGCAATTAATTTAATGCATATAACATCCATTGGGGGTCGCTAGATGACTTTAATGCAAGGCCATCACTGCATTTAACATTGCAGTAGCCTGCAAAGTTATCCTAATACGATGCATTAGTCACGTTTAACATTTGAGAGGTTTTGCAGGATTATTATTGCATTTCACATCGCAGGGTGTTGCAATATTTCTTTAATGCAAGGCGATCACTGCATTTAACATTGCAGCAGCCTGAAAAGTCATCCTAATGCGATGCCGGGGGTAGTAAATACAATAATAATACTATCGTAATAATAATTTATATTATTAATAATAAGAATAAATCAAAGATTGATTGATTGATCGATTGGTGGGTGGGTGGATGGATGTCAGGAATTTGAGAGATTTTGCATGATTATTACAATGATTTTAATGCGTTTAATACCCCAGAACAGCTGCAATTTTGCTTTAATGCAAGGCCTGCGCTGCATTTAACATTGCAGGAGCCTAATTGCATTTAACATTTGAGAGGATTTGCAAAATTATTGCAATTAATTTTATTGCATTTAACATCCCAGGGGGTTGCAATATTGCTTTAATGCAACGCCAGCGCTGCATTTAACAATGCAGCAGCCTGCAAAGTTATCCTAATACGATGCATTAGTCGCATTTAACATTTGAGAGGTTTTGCAGGATTATTATTGCATTTCACATCGCAGGGTGTTGCAATATTTCTTTAATGCAAGGCGATCACTGCATTTAACATTGCAGCAGCCTGAAAAGTCATCCTAATGCGATGCATTTGTTGCATTTAACATTTGAGAGGTTTTGCAAAATTATTGCAATTAATTTAATGCATTTAACACCCACTGTGGGTCGCTAGATGACTTTAATGCAAGGCCATCACTGCATTTAACATTGCTGCAGCCTGCAAAGTTATCCTAATACGATGCATTAGTCACGTTTAACATTTGAGAGGTTTTGCAGGATTATTATTGCATTTCACATCGCAGGGTGTTGCAATATTTCTTTAATGCAAGGCGATCACTGCATTTAACATTGCAGCAGCCTGAAAAGTCATCCTAATGCGATGCCGGGGGTAGTAAATACAATAATAATACTATAGTAATAATAATTTATATTATTAATAATAAGAATAAATCAAAGATTGATTGATTGATCGATCGGTGGGTGGGTGGATGGATGTCAGGAATTTGAGAGATTTTGCATGATTATTACAATGATTTTAATGCGTTTAATACCCCAGAACAGCTGCAATTTTGCTTTAATGCAAGGCCTGCGCTGCATTTAACATTGCAGGAGCCTAATTGCATTTAACATTTGAGAGGATTTGCAAAATTATTGCAATTAATTTTATTGCATTTAACATCCCAGGGGGTTGCAATATTGCTTTAATGCAACGCCAGCGCTGCATTTAACAATGCAGCAGCCTGCAAAGTTATCCTAATACGATGCATTAGTCGCATTTAACATTTGAGAGGTTTTGCAGGATTATTATTGCATTTCACATCGCAGGGTGTTGCAATATTTCTTTAATGCAAGGCGATCACTGCATTTAACATTGCAGCAGCCTGAAAAGTCATCCTAATGCGATGCATTTGTTGCATTTAACATTTGAGAGGTTTTGCAAAATTATTGCAATTAATTTAATGCATTTAACACCCACTGTGGGTCGCTAGATGACTTTAATGCAAGGCCATCACTGCATTTAACATTGCAGCAGCCTGCAAAGTTATCCTAATACGATGCATTAGTCACGTTTAACATTTGAGAGGTTTTGCAGGATTATTATTGCATTTCACATCGCAGGGTGTTGCAATATTTCTTTAATGCAAGGCGATCACTGCATTTAACATTGCAGCAGCCTGAAAAGTCATCCTAATGCGATGCCGGGGGTAGTAAATACAATAATAATACTATAGTAATAATAATTTATATTATTAATAATAAGAATAAATCAATGATTGATTGATTGATTGATCGATCGGTGGGTGGGTGGGTGGATGTCAGGAATTTGAGAGATTTTGCATGATTATTACAATGATTTTAATGCGTTTAATACCCCAGAACAGCTGCAATTTTGCTTTAATGCAAGGCCTGCGCTGCATTTAACATTGCAGGAGCCTAATTGCATTTAACATTTGAGAGGATTTGCAAAATTATTGCAATTAATTTTATTGCATTTAACATCCCAGGGGTTGCAATATTGCTTTAATGCAACGCCAGCGCTGCATTTAACAATGCAGCAGCCTGCAAAGTTATCCTAATACAATGCATTAGTCGCATTTAACATTTGAGAGGTTTTGCAGGATTATTATTGCATTTCACATCGCAGGGTGTTGCAATATTTCTTTAATGCAAGGCGATCACTGCATTTAACATTGCAGCAGCCTGAAAAGTCATCCTAATGCGATGCATTTGTTGCATTTAACATTTGAGAGGTTTTGCAAAATTATTGCAATTAATTTAATGCATATAACATCCATTGGGGGTCGCTAGATGACTTTAATGCAAGGCCATCACTGCATTTAACATTGCAGTAGCCTGCAAAGTTATCCTAATACGATGCATTAGTCACGTTTAACATTTGAGAGGTTTTGCAGGATTATTATTGCATTTCACATCGCAGGGTGTTGCAATATTTCTTTAATGCAAGGCGATCACTGCATTTAACATTGCAGCAGCCTGAAAAGTCATCCTAATGCGATGCCGGGGGTAGTAAATACAATAATAATACTATCGTAATAATAATTTATATTATTAATAATAAGAATAAATCAAAGATTGATTGATTGATCGATTGGTGGGTGGGTGGATGGATGTCAGGAATTTGAGAGATTTTGCATGATTATTACAATGATTTTAATGCGTTTAATACCCCAGAACAGCTGCAATTTTGCTTTAATGCAAGGCCTGCGCTGCATTTAACATTGCAGGAGCCTAATTGCATTTAACATTTGAGAGGATTTGCAAAATTATTGCAATTAATTTTATTGCATTTAACATCCCAGGGGGTTGCAATATTGCTTTAATGCAACGCCAGCGCTGCATTTAACAATGCAGCAGCCTGCAAAGTTATCCTAATACGATGCATTAGTCGCATTTAACATTTGAGAGGTTTTGCAGGATTATTATTGCATTTCACATCGCAGGGTGTTGCAATATTTCTTTAATGCAAGGCGATCACTGCATTTAACATTGCAGCAGCCTGAAAAGTCATCCTAATGCGATGCATTTGTTGCATTTAACATTTGAGAGGTTTTGCAAAATTATTGCAATTAATTTAATGCATTTAACACCCACTGTGGGTCGCTAGATGACTTTAATGCAAGGCCATCACTGCATTTAACATTGCTGCAGCCTGCAAAGTTATCCTAATACGATGCATTAGTCACGTTTAACATTTGAGAGGTTTTGCAGGATTATTATTGCATTTCACATCGCAGGGTGTTGCAATATTTCTTTAATGCAAGGCGATCACTGCATTTAACATTGCAGCAGCCTGAAAAGTCATCCTAATGCGATGCCGGGGGTAGTAAATACAATAATAATACTATAGTAATAATAATTTATATTATTAATAATAAGAATAAATCAAAGATTGATTGATTGATCGATCGGTGGGTGGGTGGATGGATGTCAGGAATTTGAGAGATTTTGCATGATTATTACAATGATTTTAATGCGTTTAATACCCCAGAACAGCTGCAATTTTGCTTTAATGCAAGGCCTGCGCTGCATTTAACATTGCAGGAGCCTAATTGCATTTAACATTTGAGAGGATTTGCAAAATTATTGCAATTAATTTTATTGCATTTAACATCCCAGGGGGTTGCAATATTGCTTTAATGCAACGCCAGCGCTGCATTTAACAATGCAGCAGCCTGCAAAGTTATCCTAATACGATGCATTAGTCGCATTTAACATTTGAGAGGTTTTGCAGGATTATTATTGCATTTCACATCGCAGGGTGTTGCAATATTTCTTTAATGCAAGGCGATCACTGCATTTAACATTGCAGCAGCCTGAAAAGTCATCCTAATGCGATGCATTTGTTGCATTTAACATTTGAGAGGTTTTGCAAAATTATTGCAATTAATTTAATGCATTTAACACCCACTGTGGGTCGCTAGATGACTTTAATGCAAGGCCTTCACTGCATTTAACATTGCAGCAGCCTGCAAAGTTATCCTAATACGATGCATTAGTCACGTTTAACATTTGAGAGGTTTTGCAGGATTATTATTGCATTTCACATCGCAGGGTGTTGCAATATTTCTTTAATGCAAGGCGATCACTGCATTTAACATTGCAGCAGCCTGAAAAGTCATCCTAATGCGATGCCGGGGGTAGTAAATACAATAATAATACTATAGTAATAATAATTTATATTATTAATAATAAGAATAAATCAAAGATTGATTGATTGATTGATCGATCGGTGGGTGGGTGGGTGGATGTCAGGAATTTGAGAGATTTTGCATGATTATTACAATGATTTTAATGCGTTTAATACCCCAGAACAGCTGCAATTTTGCTTTAATGCAAGGCCTGCGCTGCATTTAACATTGCAGGAGCCTAATTGCATTTAACATTTGAGAGGATTTGCAAAATTATTGCAATTAATTTTATTGCATTTAACATCCCAGGGGGTTGCAATATTGCTTTAATGCAACGCCAGCGCTGCATTTAACAATGCAGCAGCCTGCAAAGTTATCCTAATACGATGCATTAGTCGCATTTAACATTTGAGAGGTTTTGCAGGATTATTATTGCATTTCACATCGCAGGGTGTTGCAATATTTCTTTATTGCAAGGCGATCACTGCATTTAACATTGCAGCAGCCTGAAAAGTCATCCTAATGCGATGCATTTGTTGCATTTAACATTTGAGAGGTTTTGCAAAATTATTGCAATTAATTTAATGCATTTAACACCCACTGTGGGTCGCTAGATGACTTTAATGCAAGGCCATCACTGCATTTAACATTGCAGCAGCCTGCAAAGTTATCCTAATACGATGCATTAGTCCCGTTTAACATTTGAGAGGTTTTGCAGGATTATTATTGCATTTCACATCGCAGGGTGTTGCAATATTTCTTTAATGCAAGGCGATCACTGCATTTAACATTGCAGCAGCCTGAAAAGTCATCCTAATGCGATGCATTTGTTGCATTTAACATTTGAGAGGTTTTGCAAAATTATTGCAATTAATTTAATGCATATAACATCCATTGGGGGTCGCTAGATGACTTTAATGCAAGGCCATCACTGCATTTAACATTGCAGTAGCCTGCAAAGTTATCCTAATACGATGCATTAGTCACGTTTAACATTTGAGAGGTTTTGCAGGATTATTATTGCATTTCACATCGCAGGGTGTTGCAATATTTCTTTAATGCAAGGCGATCACTGCATTTAACATTGCAGCAGCCTGAAAAGTCATCCTAATGCGATGCCGGGGGTAGTAAATACAATAATAATACTATCGTAATAATAATTTATATTATTAATAATAAGAATAAATCAAAGATTGATTGATTGATCGATCGGTGGGTGGGTGGATGGATGTCAGGAATTTGAGAGATTTTGCATGATTATTACAATGATTTTAATGCGTTTAATACCCCAGAACAGCTGCAATTTTGCTTTAATGCAAGGCCTGCGCTGCATTTAACATTGCAGGAGCCTAATTGCATTTAACATTTGAGAGGATTTGCAAAATTATTGCAATTAATTTTATTGCATTTAACATCCCAGGGGGTTGCAATATTGCTTTAATGCAACGCCAGCGCTGCATTTAACAATGCAGCAGCCTGCAAAGTTATCCTAATACGATGCATTAGTCGCATTTAACATTTGAGAGGTTTTGCAGGATTATTATTGCATTTCACATCGCAGGGTGTTGCAATATTTCTTTAATGCAAGGCGATCACTGCATTTAACATTGCAGCAGCCTGAAAAGTCATCCTAATGCGATGCATTTGTTGCATTTAACATTTGAGAGGTTTTGCAAAATTATTGCAATTAATTTAATGCATTTAACACCCACTGTGGGTCGCTAGATGACTTTAATGCAAGGCCATCACTGCATTTAACATTGCTGCAGCCTGCAAAGTTATCCTAATACGATGCATTAGTCACGTTTAACATTTGAGAGGTTTTGCAGGATTATTATTGCATTTCACATCGCAGGGTGTTGCAATATTTCTTTAATGCAAAGCGATCACTGCATTTAACATTGCAGCAGCCTGAAAAGTCATCCTAATGCGATGCCGGGGGTAGTAAATACAATAATAATACTATAGTAATAATAATTTATATTATTAATAATAAGAATAAATCAAAGATTGATTGATTGATCGATCGGTGGGTGGGTGGATGGATGTCAGGAATTTGAGAGATTTTGCATGATTATTACAATGATTTTAATGCGTTTAATACCCCAGAACAGCTGCAATTTTGCTTTAATGCAAGGCCTGTGCTGCATTTAACATTGCAGGAGCCTAATTGCATTTAACATTTGAGAGGATTTGCAAAATTATTGCAATTAATTTTATTGCATTTAACATCCCAGGGGGTTGCAATATTGCTTTAATGCAACGCCAGCGCTGCATTTAACAATGCAGCAGCCTGCAAAGTTATCCTAATACGATGCATTAGTCGCATTTAACATTTGAGAGGTTTTGCAGGATTATTATTGCATTTCACATCGCAGGGTGTTGCAATATTTCTTTAATGCAAGGCGATCACTGCATTTAACATTGCAGCAGCCTGAAAAGTCATCCTAATGCGATGCATTTGTTGCATTTAACATTTGAGAGGTTTTGCAAAATTATTGCAATTAATTTAATGCATTTAACACCCACTGTGGGTCGCTAGATGACTTTAATGCAAGGCCATCACTGCATTTAACATTGCAGCAGCCTGCAAAGTTATCCTAATACGATGCATTAGTCACGTTTAACATTTGAGAGGTTTTGCAGGATTATTATTGCATTTCACATCGCAGGGTGTTGCAATATTTCTTTAATGCAAGGCGATCACTGCATTTAACATTGCAGCAGCCTGAAAAGTCATCCTAATGCGATGCCGGGGGTAGTAAATACAATAATAATACTATAGTAATAATAATTTATATTATTAATAATAAGAATAAATCAAAGATTGATTGATTGATTGATCGATCGGTGGGTGGGTGGGTGGATGTCAGGAATTTGAGAGATTTTGCATGATTATTACAATGATTTTAATGCGTTTAATACCCCAGAACAGCTGCAATTTTGCTTTAATGCAAGGCCTGCGCTGCATTTAACATTGCAGGAGCCTAATTGCATTTAACATTTGAGAGGATTTGCAAAATTATTGCAATTAATTTTATTGCATTTAACATCCCAGGGGGTTGCAATATTGCTTTAATGCAACGCCAGCGCTGCATTTAACAATGCAGCAGCCTGCAAAGTTATCCTAATACGATGCATTAGTCGCATTTAACATTTGAGAGGTTTTGCAGGATTATTATTGCATTTCACATCGCAGGGTGTTGCAATATTTCTTTAATGCAAGGCGATCACTGCATTTAACATTGCAGCAGCCTGAAAAGTCATCCTAATGCGATGCATTTGTTGCATTTAACATTTGAGAGGTTTTGCAAAATTATTGCAATTAATTTAATGCATTTAACACCCACTGTGGGTCGCTAGATGACTTTAATGCAAGGCCATCACTGCATTTAACATTGCAGCAGCCTGCAAAGTTATCCTAATACGATGCATTAGTCCCGTTTAACATTTGAGAGGTTTTGCAGGATTATTATTGCATTTCACATCGCAGGGTGTTGCAATATTTCTTTAATGCAAGGCGATCACTGCATTTAACATTGCAGCAGCCTGAAAAGTCATCCTAATGCGATGCATTTGTTGCATTTAACATTTGAGAGGTTTTGCAAAATTATTGCAATTAATTTAATGCATATAACATCCATTGGGGGTCGCTAGATGACTTTAATGCAAGGCCATCACTGCATTTAACATTGCAGTAGCCTGCAAAGTTATCCTAATACGATGCATTAGTCACGTTTAACATTTGAGAGGTTTTGCAGGATTATTATTGCATTTCACATCGCAGGGTGTTGCAATATTTCTTTAATGCAAGGCGATCACTGCATTTAACATTGCAGCAGCCTGAAAAGTCATCCTAATGCGATGCCGGGGGTAGTAAATACAATAATAATACTATCGTAATAATAATTTATATTATTAATAATAAGAATAAATCAAAGATTGATTGATTGATCGATCGGTGGGTGGGTGGATGGATGTCAGGAATTTGAGAGATTTTGCATGATTATTACAATGATTTTAATGCGTTTAATACCCCAGAACAGCTGCAATTTTGCTTTAATGCAAGGCCTGCGCTGCATTTAACATTGCAGGAGCCTAATTGCATTTAACATTTGAGAGGATTTGCAAAATTATTGCAATTAATTTTATTGCATTTAACATCCCAGGGGGTTGCAATATTGCTTTAATGCAACGCCAGCGCTGCATTTAACAATGCAGCAGCCTGCAAAGTTATCCTAATACGATGCATTAGTCGCATTTAACATTTGAGAGGTTTTGCAGGATTATTATTGCATTTCACATCGCAGGGTGTTGCAATATTTCTTTAATGCAAGGCGATCACTGCATTTAACATTGCAGCAGCCTGAAAAGTCATCCTAATGCGATGCATTTGTTGCATTTAACATTTGAGAGGTTTTGCAAAATTATTGCAATTAATTTAATGCATTTAACACCCACTGTGGGTCGCTAGATGACCTTAATGCAAGGCCATCACTGCATTTAACATTGCTGCAGCCTGCAAAGTTATCCTAATACGATGCATTAGTCACGTTTAACATTTGAGAGGTTTTGCAGGATTATTATTGCATTTCACATCGCAGGGTGTTGCAATATTTCTTTAATGCAAGGCGATCACTGCATTTAACATTGCAGCAGCCTGAAAAGTCATCCTAATGCGATGCCGGGGGTAGTAAATACAATAATAATACTATAGTAATAATAATTTATATTATTAATAATAAGAATAAATCAAAGATTGATTGATTGATCGATCGGTGGGTGGGTGGGTGGATGGATGTCAGGAATTTGAGAGATTTTGCATGATTATTACAATGATTTTAATGCGTTTAATACCCCAGAACAGCTGCAATTTTGCTTTAATGCAAGGCCTGCGCTGCATTTAACATTGCAGGAGCCTAATTGCATTTAACATTTGAGAGGATTTGCAAAATTATTGCAATTAATTTTATTGCATTTAACATCCCAGGGGGTTGCAATATTGCTTTAATGCAACGCCAGCGCTGCATTTAACAATGCAGCAGCCTGCAAAGTTATCCTAATACGATGCATTAGTCGCATTTAACATTTGAGAGGTTTTGCAGGATTATTATTGCATTTCACATCGCAGGGTGTTGCAATATTTCTTTAATGCAAGGCGATCACTGCATTTAACATTGCAGCAGCCTGAAAAGTCATCCTAATGCGATGCCGGGGGTAGTAAATACAATAATAATACTATCGTAATAATAATTTATATTATTAATAATAAGAATAAATCAAAGATTGATTGATTGATCGATCGGTGGGTGGGTGGATGGATGTCAGGAATTTGAGAGATTTTGCATGATTATTACAATGATTTTAATGCGTTTAATACCCCAGAACAGCTGCAATTTTGCTTTAATGCAAGGCCTGCGCTGCATTTAACATTGCAGGAGCCTAATTGCATTTAACATTTGAGAGGATTTGCAAAATTATTGCAATTAATTTTATTGCATTTAACATCCCAGGGGGTTGCAATATTGCTTTAATGCAACGCCAGCGCTGCATTTAACAATGCAGCAGCCTGCAAAGTTATCCTAATACGATGCATTAGTCGCATTTAACATTTGAGAGGTTTTGCAGGATTATTATTGCATTTCACATCGCAGGGTGTTGCAATATTTCTTTAATGCAAGGCGATCACTGCATTTAACATTGCAGCAGCCTGAAAAGTCATCCTAATGCGATGCATTTGTTGCATTTAACATTTGAGAGGTTTTGCAAAATTATTGCAATTAATTTAATGCATTTAACACCCACTGTGGGTCGCTAGATGACTTTAATGCAAGGCCATCACTGCATTTAACATTGCTGCAGCCTGCAAAGTTATCCTAATACGATGCATTAGTCACGTTTAACATTTGAGAGGTTTTGCAGGATTATTATTGCATTTCACATCGCAGGGTGTTGCAATATTTCTTTAATGCAAGGCGATCACTGCATTTAACATTGCAGCAGCCTGAAAAGTCATCCTAATGCGATGCCGGGGGTAGTAAATACAATAATAATACTATCGTAATAATAATTTATATTATTAATAATAAGAATAAATCAAAGATTGATTGATTGATCGATCGGTGGGTGGGTGGGTGGATGGATGTCAGGAATTTGAGAGATTTTGCATGATTATTACAATGATTTTAATGCGTTTAATACCCCAGAACAGCTGCAATTTTGCTTTAATGCAAGGCCTGCGCTGCATTTAACATTGCAGGAGCCTAATTGCATTTAACATTTGAGAGGATTTGCAAAATTATTGCAATTAATTTTATTGCATTTAACATCCCAGGGGGTTGCAATATTGCTTTAATGCAACGCCAGCGCTGCATTTAACAATGCAGCAGCCTGCAAAGTTATCCTAATACGATGCATTAGTCGCATTTAACATTTGAGAGGTTTTGCAGGATTATTATTGCATTTCACATCGCAGGGTGTTGCAATATTTCTTTAATGCAAGGCGATCACTGCATTTAACATTGCAGCAGCCTGAAAAGTCATCCTAATGCGATGCATTTGTTGCATTTAACATTTGAGAGGTTTTGCAAAATTATTGCAATTAATTTAATGCATTTAACACCCACTGTGGGTCGCTAGATGACTTTAATGCAAGGCCATCACTGCATTTAACATTGCAGCAGCCTGCAAAGTTATCCTAATACGATGCATTAGTCACGTTTAACATTTGAGAGGTTTTGCAGGATTATTATTGCATTTCACATCGCAGGGTGTTGCAATATTTCTTTAATGCAAGGCGATCACTGCATTTAACATTGCAGCAGCCTGAAAAGTCATCCTAATGCGATGCCGGGGGTAGTAAATACAATAATAATACTATAGTAATAATAATTTATATTATTAATAATAAGAATAAATCAAAGATTGATTGATTGATTGATCGATCGGTGGGTGGGTGGGTGGATGTCAGGAATTTGAGAGATTTTGCATGATTATTACAATGATTTTAATGCGTTTAATACCCCAGAACAGCTGCAATTTTGCTTTAATGCAAGGCCTGCGCTGCATTTAACATTGCAGGAGCCTAATTGCATTTAACATTTGAGAGGATTTGCAAAATTATTGCAATTAATTTTATTGCATTTAACATCCCAGGGGGTTGCAATATTGCTTTAATGCAACGCCAGCGCTGCATTTAACAATGCAGCAGCCTGCAAAGTTATCCTAATACGATGCATTAGTCGCATTTAACATTTGAGAGGTTTTGCAGGATTATTATTGCATTTCACATCGCAGGGTGTTGCAATATTTCTTTAATGCAAGGCGATCACTGCATTTAACATTGCAGCAGCCTGAAAAGTCATCCTAATGCGATGCATTTGTTGCATTTAACATTTGAGAGGTTTTGCAAAATTATTGCAACTAATTTAATGCATTTAACACCCACTGTGGGTCGCTAGATGACTTTAATGCAAGGCCATCACTGCATTTAACATTGCAGCAGCCTGCAAAGTTATCCTAATACGATGCATTAGTCCCGTTTAACATTTGAGAGGTTTTGCAGGATTATTATTGCATTTCACATCGCAGGGTGTTGCAATATTTCTTTAATGCAAGGCGATCACTGCATTTAACATTGCAGCAGCCTGAAAAGTCATCCTAATGCGATGCATTTGTTGCATTTAATATTTGAGAGGTTTTGCAAAATTATTGCAATTAATTTAATGCATATAACATCCATTGGGGGTCGCTAGATGACTTTAATGCAAGGCCATCACTGCATTTAACATTGCAGTAGCCTGCAAAGTTATCCTAATACGATGCATTAGTCACGTTTAACATTTGAGAGGTTTTGCAGGATTATTATTGCATTTCACATCGCAGGGTGTTGCAATATTTCTTTAATGCAAGGCGATCACTGCATTTAACATTGCAGCAGCCTGAAAAGTCATCCTAATGCGATGCCGGGGGTAGTAAATACAATAATAATACTATCGTAATAATAATTTATATTATTAATAATAAGAATAAATCAAAGATTGATTGATTGATCGATCGGTGGGTGGGTGGATGGATGTCAGGAATTTGAGAGATTTTGCATGATTATTACAATGATTTTAATGCGTTTAATACCCCAGAACAGCTGCAATTTTGCTTTAATGCAAGGCCTGCGCTGCATTTAACATTGCAGGAGCCTAATTGCATTTAACATTTGAGAGGATTTGCAAAATTATTGCAATTAATTTTATTGCATTTAACATCCCAGGGGGTTGCAATATTGCTTTAATGCAACGCAAGCGCTGCATTTAACAATGCAGCAGCCTGCAAAGTTATCCTAATACGATGCATTAGTCGCATTTAACATTTGAGAGGTTTTGCAGGATTATTATTGCATTTCACATCGCAGGGTGTTGCAATATTTCTTTAATGCAAGGCGATCACTGCATTTAACATTGCAGCAGCCTGAACAGTCATCCTAATGCGATGCATTTGTTGCATTTAACATTTGAGAGGTTTTGCAAAATTATTGCAATTAATTTAATGCATTTAACACCCACTGTGGGTCGCTAGATGACTTTAATGCAAGGCCATCACTGCATTTAACATTGCAGCAGCCTGCAAAGTTATCCTAATACGATGCATTAGTCCCGTTTAACATTTGAGAGGTTTTGCAGGATTATTATTGCATTTCACATCGCAGGGTGTTGCAATATTTCTTTAATGCAAGGCGATCACTGCATTTAACATTGCAGCAGCCTGAAAAGTCATCCTAATGCGATGCATTTGTTGCATTTAACATTTGAGAGGTTTTGCAAAATTATTGCAATTAGTTTAATGCATATAACATCCATTGGGGGTCGCTAGATGACTTTAATGCAAGGCCATCACTGCATTTAACATTGCAGTAGCCTGCAAAGTTATCCTAATACGATGCATTAGTCACGTTTAACATTTGAGAGGTTTTGCAGGATTATT
Organism: Rhinoraja longicauda; assembly: GCF_053455715.1. Lineage (NCBI taxonomy): Eukaryota > Metazoa > Chordata > Chondrichthyes > Rajiformes > Arhynchobatidae > Rhinoraja > Rhinoraja longicauda. The sequence continues at coordinate 58,803 of NW_027601741.1, forward strand.
ATTGCATTTCACATCGCAGGGTGTTGCAATATTTCTTTAATGCAAGGCGATCACTGCATTTAACATTGCAGCAGCCTGAAAAGTCATCCTAATGCGATGCCGGGGGTAGTAAATACAATAATAATACTATAGTAATAATAATTTATATTATTAATAATAAGAATAAATCAAAGATTGATTGATTGATTGATCGATCGGTGGGTGGGTGGATGGATGTCAGGAATTTGAGAGATTTTGCATGATTATTACAATGATTTTAATGCGTTTAATACCCCAGAACAGCTGCAATTTTGCTTTAATGCAAGGCCTGCGCTGCATTTAACATTGCAGGAGCCTAATTGCATTTAACATTTGAGAGGATTTGCAAAATTATTGCAATTAATTTTATTGCATTTAACATCCCAGGGGGTTGCAATATTGCTTTAATGCAACGCCAGCGCTGCATTTAACAATGCAGCAGCCTGCAAAGTTATCCTAATACGATGCATTAGTCGCATTTAACATTTGAGAGGTTTTGCAGGATTATTATTGCATTTCACATCGCAGGGTGTTGCAATATTTCTTTAATGCAAGGCGATCACTGCATTTAACATTGCAGCAGCCTGAAAAGTCATCCTAATGCGATGCATTTGTTGCATTTAACATTTGAGAGGTTTTGCAAAATTATTGCAATTAATTTAATGCATTTAACACCCACTGTGGGTCGCTAGATGACTTTAATGCAAGGCCATCACTGCATTTAACATTGCAGCAGCCTGCAAAGTTATCCTAATACGATGCATTAGTCCCGTTTAACATTTGAGAGGTTTTGCAGGATTATTATTGCATTTCACATCGCAGGGTGTTGCAATATTTCTTTAATGCAAGGCGATCACTGCATTTAACATTGCAGCAGCCTGAAAAGTCATCCTAATGCGATGCATTTGTTGCATTTAACATTTGAGAGGTTTTGCAAAATTATTGCAATTAGTTTAATGCATATAACATCCATTGGGGGTCGCTAGATGACTTTAATGCAAGGCCATCACTGCATTTAACATTGCAGTAGCCTGCAAAGTTATCCTAATACGATGCATTAGTCACGTTTAACATTTGAGAGGTTTTGCAGGATTATTATTGCATTTCACATCGCAGGGTGTTGCAATATTTCTTTAATGCAAGGCGATCACTGCATTTAACATTGCAGCAGCCTGAAAAGTCATCCTAATGCGATGCCGGGGGTAGTAAATACAATAATAATACTATAGTAATAATAATTTATATTATTAATAATAAGAATCAATCAAAGATTGATTGATTGATTGATCGATCGGTGGGTGGGTGGATGGATGTCAGGAATTTGAGAGATTTTGCATGATTATTACAATGATTTTAATGCGTTTAATACCCCAGAACAGCTGCAATTTTGCTTTAATGCAAGGCCTGCGCTGCATTTAACATTGCAGGAGCCTAATTGCATTTAACATTTGAGAGGATTTGCAAAATTATTGCAATTAATTTTATTGCATTTAACATCCCAGGGGGTTGCAATATTGCTTTAATGCAACGCCAGCGCTGCATTTAACAATGCAGCAGCCTGCAAAGTTATCCTAATACGATGCATTAGTCGCATTTAACATTTGAGAGGTTTTGCAGGATTATTATTGCATTTCACATCGCAGGGTGTTGCAATATTTCTTTAATGCAAGGCGATCACTGCATTTAACATTGCAGCAGCCTGAAAAGTCATCCTAATGCGATGCATTTGTTGCATTTTACATTTGAGAGGTTTTGCAAAATTATTGCAATTAATTTAATGCATTTAACACCCACTGTGGGTTGCTAGATGACTTTAATGCAAGGCCATCACTGCATTTAACATTGCAGCAGCCTGCAAAGTTATCCTAATACGATGCATTAGTCACGTTTAACATTTGAGAGGTTTTGCAGGATTATTATTGCATTTCACATCGCAGGGTGTTGCAATATTTCTTTAATGCAAGGCGATCACTGCATTTAACATTGCAGCAGCCTGAAAAGTCATCCTAATGCGATGCCGGGGGTAGTAAATACAATAATAATACTATAGTAATAATAATTTATATTATTAATAATAAGAATAAATCAAAGATTGATTGATTGATTGATCGATCGGTGGGTGGGTGGGTGGATGTCAGGAATTTGAGAGATTTTGCATGATTATTACAATGATTTTAATGCGTTTAATACCCCAGAACAGCTGCAATTTTGCTTTAATGCAAGGCCTGCGCTGCATTTAACATTGCAGGAGCCTAATTGCATTTAACATTTGAGAGGATTTGCAAAATTATTGCAATTAATTTTATTGCATTTAACATCCCAGGGGGTTGCAATATTGCTTTAATGCAACGCCAGCGCTGCATTTAACAATGCAGCAGCCTGCAAAGTTATCCTAATACGATGCATTAGTCGCATTTAACATTTGAGAGGTTTTGCAGGATTATTATTGCATTTCACATCGCAGGGTGTTGCAATATTTCTTTAATGCAAGGCGATCACTGCATTTAACATTGCAGCAGCCTGAAAAGTCATCCTAATGCGATGCATTTGTTGCATTTAACATTTGAGAGGTTTTGCAAAATTATTGCAATTAATTTAATGCATTTAACACCCACTGTGGGTCGCTAGATGAATTTAATGCAAGGCCATCACTGCATTTAACATTGCAGCAGCCTGCAAAGTTATCCTAATACGATGCATTAGTCCCGTTTAACATTTGAGAGGTTTTGCAGGATTATTATTGCATTTCACATCGCAGGGTGTTGCAATATTTCTTTAATGCAAGGCGATCACTGCATTTAACATTGCAGCAGCCTGAAAAGTCATCCTAATGCGATGCATTTGTTGCATTTAACATTTGAGAGGTTTTGCGAAATTATTGCAATTAATTTAATGCATATAACATCCATTGGGGGTCGCTAGATGACTTTAATGCAAGGCCATCACTGCATTTAACATTGCAGTAGCCTGCAAAGTTATCCTAATACGATGCATTAGTCACGTTTAACATTTGAGAGGTTTTGCAGGATTATTATTGCATTTCACATCGCAGGGTGTTGCAATATTTCTTTAATGCAAGGCGATCACTGCATTTAACATTGCAGCAGCCTGAAAAGTCATCCTAATGCGATGCCGGGGGTAGTAAATACAATAATAATACTATCGTAATAATAATTTATATTATTAATAATAAGAATAAATCAAAGATTGATTGATTGATCGATCGGTGGGTGGGTGGATGGATGTCAGGAATTTGAGAGATTTTGCATGATTATTACAATGATTTTAATGCGTTTAATACCCCAGAACAGCTGCAATTTTGCTTTAATGCAAGGCCTGCGCTGCATTTAACATTGCAGGAGCCTAATTGCATTTAACATTTGAGAGGATTTGCAAAATTATTGCAATTAATTTTATTGCATTTAACATCCCAGGGGGTTGCAATATTGCTTTAATGCAACGCCAGCGCTGCATTTAACAATGCAGCAGCCTGCAAAGTTATCCTAATACGATGCATTAGTCGCATTTAACATTTGAGAGGTTTTGCAGGATTATAATTGCATTTCACATCGCAGGGTGTTGCAATATTTCTTTAATGCAAGGCGATCACTGCATTTAACATTGCAGCAGCCTGAAAAGTCATCCTAATGCGATGCATTTGTTGCATTTAACATTTGAGAGGTTTTGCAAAATTATTGCAATTAATTTAATGCATTTAACACCCACTGTGGGTCGCTAGATGACTTTAATGCAAGGCCATCACTGCATTTAACATTGCTGCAGCCTGCAAAGTTATCCTAATACGATGCATTAGTCACGTTTAACATTTGAGAGGTTTTGCAGGATTATTATTGCATTTCACATCGCAGGGTGTTGCAATATTTCTTTAATGCAAGGCGATCACTGCATTTAACATTGCAGCAGCCTGAAAAGTCATCCTAATGCGATGCCGGGGGTAGTAAATACAATAATAATACTATAGTAATAATAATTTATATTATTAATAATAAGAATAAATCAAAGATTGATTGATTGATCGATCGGTGGGTGGGTGGATGGATGTCAGGAATTTGAGAGATTTTGCATGATTATTACAATGATTTTAATGCGTTTAATACCCCAGAACAGCTGCAATTTTGCTTTAATGCAAGGCCTGCGCTGCATTTAACATTGCAGGAGCCTAATTGCATTTAACATTTGAGAGGATTTGCAAAATTATTGCAATTAATTTTATTGCATTTAACATCCCAGGGGGTTGCAATATTGCTTTAATGCAACGCCAGCGCTGCATTTAACAATGCAGCAGCCTGCAAAGTTATCCTAATACGATGCATTAGTCGCATTTAACATTTGAGAGGTTTTGCAGGATTATTATTGCATTTCACATCGCAGGGTGTTGCAATATTTCTTTAATGCAAGGCGATCACTGCATTTAACATTGCAGCAGCCTGAAAAGTCATCCTAATGCGATGCATTTGTTGCATTTAACATTTGAGAGGTTTTGCAAAATTATTGCAATTAATTTAATGCATTTAACACCCACTGTGGGTCGCTAGATGACTTTAATGCAAGGCCATCACTGCATTTAACATTGCAGCAGCCTGCAAAGTTATCCTAATACGATGCATTAGTCCCGTTTAACATTTGAGAGGTTTTGCAGGATTATTATTGCATTTCACATCGCAGGGTGTTGCAATATTTCTTTAATGCAAGGCGATCACTGCATTTAACATTGCAGCAGCCTGAAAAGTCATCCTAATGCGATGCATTTGTTGCATTTAACATTTGAGAGGTTTTGCAAAATTATTGCAATTAGTTTAATGCATATAACATCCATTGGGGGTCGCTAGATGACTTTAATGCAAGGCCATCACTGCATTTAACATTGCAGTAGCCTGCAAAGTTATCCTAATACGATGCATTAGTCACGTTTAACATTTGAGAGGTTTTGCAGGATTATTATTGCATTTCACATCGCAGGGTGTTGCAATATTTCTTTAATGCAAGGCGATCACTGCATTTAACATTGCAGCAGCCTGAAAAGTCATCCTAATGCGATGCCGGGGGTAGTAAATACAATAATAATACTATAGTAATAATAATTTATATTATTAATAATAAGAATAAATCAAAGATTGATTGATTGATTGATCGATCGGTGGGTGGGTGGGTGGATGTCAGGAATTTGAGAGATTTTGCATGATTATTACAATGATTTTAATGCGTTTAATACCCCAGAACAGCTGCAATTTTGCTTTAATGCAAGGCCTGCGCTGCATTTAACATTGCAGGAGCCTAATTGCATTTAACATTTGAGAGGATTTGCAAAATTATTGCAATTAATTTTATTGCATTTAACATCCCAGGGGGTTGCAATATTGCTTTAATGCAACGCCAGCGCTGCATTTAACAATGCAGCAGCCTGCAAAGTTATCCTAATACGATGCATTAGTCGCATTTAACATGTGAGAGGTTTTGCAGGATTATTATTGCATTTCACATCGCAGGGTGTTGCAATATTTCTTTAATGCAAGGCGATCACTGCATTTAACATTGCAGCAGCCTGAAAAGTCATCCTAATGCGATGCATTTGTTGCATTTAACATTTGAGAGGTTTTGCAAAATTATTGCAATTAATTTAATGCATTTAACACCCACTGTGGGTCGCTAGATGACTTTAATGCAAGGCCATCACTGCATTTAACATTGCAGCAGCCTGCAAAGTTATCCTAATACGATGCATTAGTCCCGTTTAACATTTGAGAGGTTTTGCAGGATTATTATTGCATTTCACATCGCAGGGTGTTGCAATATTTCTTTAATGCAAGGCGATCACTGCATTTAACATTGCAGCAGCCTGAAAAGTCATCCTAATGCGATGCATTTGTTGCATTTAACATTTGAGAGGTTTTGCAAAATTATTGCAATTAATTTAATGCATATAACATCCATTGGGGGTCGCTAGATGACTTTAATGCAAGGCCATCACTGCATTTAACATTGCAGTAGCCTGCAAAGTTATCCTAATACGATGCATTAGTCACGTTTAACATTTGAGAGGTTTTGCAGGATTATTATTGCATTTCACATCGCAGGGTGTTGCAATATTTCTTTAATGCAAGGCGATCACTGCATTTAACATTGCAGCAGCCTGAAAAGTCATCCTAATGCGATGCCGGGGGTAGTAAATACAATAATAATAATATCGTAATAATAATTTATATTATTAATAATAAGAATAAATCAAAGATTGATTGATTGATCGATCGGTGGGTGGGTGGATGGATGTCAGGAATTTGAGAGATTTTGCATGATTATTACAATGATTTTAATGCGTTTAATACCCCAGAACAGCTGCAATTTTGCTTTAATGCAAGGCCTGCGCTGCATTTAACATTGCAGGAGCCTAATTGCATTTAACATTTGAGAGGATTTGCAAAATTATTGCAATTAATTTTATTGCATTTAACATCCCAGGGGGTTGCAATATTGCTTTAATGCAACGCCAGCGCTGCATTTAACAATGCAGCAGCCTGCAAAGTTATCCTAATACGATGCATTAGTCGCATTTAACATTTGAGAGGTTTTGCAGGATTATAATTGCATTTCACATCGCAGGGTGTTGCAATATTTCTTTAATGCAAGGCGATCACTGCATTTAACATTGCAGCAGCCTGAAAAGTCATCCTAATGCGATGCATTTGTTGCATTTAACATTTGAGAGGTTTTGCAAAATTATTGCAATTAATTTAATGCATTTAACACCCACTGTGGGTCGCTAGATGACTTTAATGCAAGGCCATCACTGCATTTAACATTGCTGCAGCCTGCAAAGTTATCCTAATACGATGCATTAGTCACGTTTAACATTTGAGAGGTTTTGCAGGATTATTATTGCATTTCACATCGCAGGGTGTTGCAATATTTCTTTAATGCAAGGCGATCACTGCATTTAACATTGCAGCAGCCTGAAAAGTCATCCTAATGCGATGCCGGGGGTAGTAAATACAATAATAATACTATAGTAATAATAATTTATATTATTAATAATAAGAATAAATCAAAGATTGATTGATTGATCGATCGGTGGGTGGGTGGATGGATGTCAGGAATTTGAGAGATTTTGCATGATTATTACAATGATTTTAATGCGTTTAATACCCCAGAACAGCTGCAATTTTGCTTTAATGCAAGGCCTGCGCTGCATTTAACATTGCAGGAGCCTAATTGCATTTAACATTTGAGAGGATTTGCAAAATTATTGCAATTAATTTTATTGCATTTAACATCCCAGGGGGTTGCAATATTGCTTTAATGCAACGCCAGCGCTGCATTTAACAATGCAGCAGCCTGCAAAGTTATCCTAATACGATGCATTAGTCGCATTTAACATTTGAGAGGTTTTGCAGGATTATTATTGCATTTCACATCGCAGGGTGTTGCAATATTTCTTTAATGCAAGGCGATCACTGCATTTAACATTGCAGCAGCCTGAAAAGTCATCCTAATGCGATGCATTTGTTGCATTTAACATTTGAGAGGTTTTGCAAAATTATTGCAATTAATTTAATGCATTTAACACCCACTGTGGGTCGCTAGATGACTTTAATGCAAGGCCATCACTGCATTTAACATTGCAGCAGCCTGCAAAGTTATCCTAATACGATGCATTAGTCCCGTTTAACATTTGATAGGTTTTGCAGGATTATTATTGCATTTCACATCGCAGGGTGTTGCAATATTTCTTTAATGCAAGGCGATCACTGCATTTAACATTGCAGCAGCCTGAAAAGTCATCCTAATGCGATGCATTTGTTGCATTTAACATTTGAGAGGTTTTGCAAAATTATTGCAATTAATTTAATGCATATAACATCCATTGGGGGTCGCTAGATGACTTTAATGCAAGGCCATCACTGCATTTAACATTGCAGTAGCCTGCAAAGTTATCCTAATACGATGCATTAGTCACGTTTAACATTTGAGAGGTTTTGCAAGATTATTATTGCATTTCACATCGCAGGGTGTTGCAATATTTCTTTAATGCAAGGCGATCACTGCATTTAACATTGCAGCAGCCTGAAAAGTCATCCTAATGCGATGCCGGGGGTAGTAAATACAATAATAATACTATAGTAATAATAATTTATATTATTAATAATAAGAATAAATCAAAGATTGATTGATTGATTGATCGATCGGTGGGTGGGTGGGTGAATGTCAGGAATTTGAGAGATTTTGCATGATTATTACAATGATTTTAATGCGTTTAATACCCCAGAACAGCTGCAATTTTGCTTTAATGCAAGGCCTGCGCTGCATTTAACATTGCAGGAGCCTAATTGCATTTAACATTTGAGAGGATTTGCAAAATTATTGCAATTAATTTTATTGCATTTAACATCCCAGGGGGTTGCAATATTGCTTTAATGCAACGCCAGCGCTGCATTTAACAATGCAGCAGCCTGCAAAGTTATCCTAATACGATGCATTAGTCGCATTTAACATTTGAGAGGTTTTGCAGGATTATTATTGCATTTCACATCGCAGGGTGTTGCAATATTTCTTTAATGCAAGGCGATCACTGCATTTAACATTGCAGCAGCCTGAAAAGTCATCCTAATGCGATGCATTTGTTGCATTTAACATTTGAGAGGTTTTGCAAAATTATTGCAATTAATTTAATGCATTTAACACCCATTGTGGGTCGCTAGATGACTTTAATGCAAGGCCATCACTGCATTTAACATTGCAGCAGCCTGCAAAGTTATCCTAATACGATGCATTAGTCCCGTTTAACATTTGAGAGGTTTTGCAGGATTATTATTGCATTTCACATCGCAGGGTGTTGCAATATTTCTTTAATGCAAGGTGATCACTGCATTTAACATTGCAGCAGCCTGAAAAGTCATCCTAATGCGATGCATTTGTTGCATTTAACATTTGAGAGGTTTTGCAAAATTATTGCAATTAATTTAATGCATATAACATCCATTGGGGGTCGCTAGATGACTTTAATGCAAGGCCATCACTGCATTTAACATTGCAGTAGCCTGCAAAGTTATCCTAATACGATGCATTAGTCACGTTTAACATTTGAGAGGTTTTGCAGGATTATTATTGCATTTCACATCGCAGGGTGTTGCAATATTTCTTTAATGCAAGGCGATCACTGCATTTAACATTGCAGCAGCCTGAAAAGTCATCCTAATGCGATGCCGGGGGTAGTAAATACAATAATAATACTATAGTAATAATAATTTATATTATTAATAATAAGAATAAATCAAAGATTGATTGATTGATTGATCGATCGGTGGGTGGGTGGATGGATGTCAGGAATTTGAGAGATTTTGCATGATTATTACAATGATTTTAATGCGTTTAATACCCCAGAACAGCTGCAATTTTGCTTTAATGCAAGGCCTGCGCTGCATTTAACATTGCAGGAGCCTAATTGCATTTAACATTTGAGAGAATTTGCAAAATTATTGCAATTAATTTTATTGCATTTAACATCCCAGGGGGTTGCAATATTGCTTTAATGCAACGCCAGCGCTGCATTTAACAATGCAGCAGCCTGCAAAGTTATCCTAATACGATGCATTAGTCGCATTTAACATTTGAGAGGTTTTGCAGGATTATTATTGCATTTCACATCGCAGGGTGTTGCAATATTTATTTAATGCAAGGCGATCACTGCATTTAACATTGCAGCAGCCTGAAAAGTCATCCTAATGCGATGCATTTGTTGCATTTAACATTTGAGAGGTTTTGCAAAATTATTGCAATTAATTTAATGCATTTAACACCCACTGTGGGTCGCTAGATGACTTTAATGCAAGGCCATCACTGCATTTAACATTGCAGCAGCCTGCAAAGTTATCCTAATACGATGCATTAGTCCCGTTTAACATTTGAGAGGTTTTGCAGGATTATTATTGCATTTCACATCGCAGGGTGTTGCAATATTTCTTTAATGCAAGGCGATCACTGCATTTAACATTGCAGCAGCCTGAAAAGTCATCCTAATGCGATGCCGGGGGTAGTAAATACAATAATAATACTATAGTAATAATAATTTATATTATTAATAATAAGAATAAATCAAAGATTGATTGATTGATTGATCGATCGGTGGGTGGGTGGGTGAATGTCAGGAATTTGAGAGATTTTGCATGATTATTACAATGATTTTAATGCGTTTAATACCCCAGAACAGCTGCAATTTTGCTTTAATGCAAGGCCTGCGCTGCATTTAACATTGCAGGAGCCTAATTGCATTTAACATTTGAGAGGATTTGCAAAATTATTGCAATTAATTTTATTGCATTTAACATCCCAGGGGGTTGCAATATTGCTTTAATGCAACGCCAGCGCTGCATTTAACAATGCAGCAGCCTGCAAAGTTATCCTAATACAATGCATTAGTCGCATTTAACATTTGAGAGGTTTTGCAGGATTATTATTGCATTTCACATCGCAGGGTGTTGCAATATTTATTTAATGCAAGGCGATCACTGCATTTAACATTGCAGCAGCCTGAAAAGTCATCCTAATGCGATGCATTTGTTGCATTTAACATTTGAGAGGTTTTGCAAAATTATTGCAATTAATTTAATGCATTTAACACCCACTGTGGGTCGCTAGATGACTTTAATGCAAGGCCATCACTGCATTTAACATTGCAGCAGCCTGCAAAGTTATCCTAATACGATGCATTAGTCCCGTTTAACATTTGAGAGGTTTTGCAGGATTATTATTGCATTTCACATCGCAGGGTGTTGCAATATTTCTTTAATGCAAGGCGATCACTGCATTTAACATTGCAGCAGCCTGAAAAGTCATCCTAATGCGATGCATTTGTTGCATTTAACATTTGAGAGGTTTTGCAAAATTATTGCAATTAATTTAATGCATATAACATCCATTGGGGGTCGCTAGATGACTTTAATGCAAGGCCATCACTGCATTTAACATTGCAGTAGCCTGCAAAGTTATCCTAATACGATGCATTAGTCACGTTTAACATTTGAGAGGTTTTGCAGGATTATTATTGCATTTCACATCGCAGGGTGTTGCAATATTTCTTTAATGCAAGGCGATCACTGCATTTAACATTGCAGCAGCCTGAAAAGTCATCCTAATGCGATGCCGGGGGTAGTAAATACAATAATAATACTATAGTAATAATAATTTATATTATTAATAATAAGAATAAATCAAAGATTGATTGATTGATTGATCGATCGGTGGGTGGGTGGGTGAATGTCAGGAATTTGAGAGATTTTGCATGATTATTACAATGATTTTAATGCGTTTAATACCCCAGAACAGCTGCAATATTGCTTTAATGCAAGGCCTGCGCTGCATTTAACATTGCAGGAGCCTAATTGCATTTAACATTTGAGAGGATTTGCAAAATTATTGCAATTAATTTTATTGCATTTAACATCCCAGGGGGTTGCAATATTGCTTTAATGCAATGCCAGCGCTGCATTTAACAATGCAGCAGCCTGCAAAGTTATCCTAATACGATGCATTAGTCGCATTTAACATTTGAGAGGTTTTGCAGGATTATTATTGCATTTCACATCGCAGGGTGTTGCAATATTTCTTTAATGCAAGGCGATCACTGCATTTAACATTGCAGCAGCCTGAAAAGTCATCCTAATGCGATGCCGGGGGTAGTAAATACAATAATAATACTATAGTAATAATAATTTATATTATTAATAATAAGAATAAATCAAAGATTGATTGATTGATTGATCGATCGGTGGGTGGGTGGGTGGATGTCAGGAGGAACCGTACACCAATAAAGATTTTTTCACAGACAGCACTTGTTTATAACGCGCGCGCACACACACGCACGACACCTGTTTATTCTTTATCCCTGTTCCGTATAAGTATGTATGTGTGTACGGGGTTAATCAATATCTGTTATGGGCTGAGTGTAAGACAAGTGTTTGGGCCCTTCAGGTTGGCGCGGGTGGCAGGCAGGCAGGCAGGCAGATAAAAGACGGCCATCGCAAGCTTGGTCACAACTGCTGGAGTGTCGGAGTGTCTACTAGACTGGGGTAAGTCAGTCAGCGCACACACACACACACACACACACACACACACACACACACACACACACACACACACACACGCACACAATTAGGTGACGTCTGTTTTTTATTGCTGGGGGGGGAGAGAGAGGGGGGGAGAGATAGAGCTGGGGGAGAGAGAGAGGGGGGAGAGAGCTGGGGGAGAGAGAGAGGGGGGGAGAGGGGGGGAGACCCAAACACAAACACAGACCCAAACACAAACCCAAACACAGACCCAAACACAAACCCAAACACAAACCCAAACACAAACCCAAACACAAACCCAAACACAAACACAAACACAGACCCAAACACAAACACAAACACAAACCCAAACACAAACCCAAACACAAACCCAAACACAGACCCAAACACAGACCCAAACACAAACACAAACCCAAACACAAACACAAACACAGACCCAAACACAAACCCAAACACAGACCCAAACACATACCCAAACACAAACCCAAACACAAACACAGACCCAAACACAGACCCAAACACAGACTCAAACACAGACCCAAACACAGACCCAAACACAAACCCAAACACAAACCCAAACACAAACACAAACACAGACCCAAACACAGACTCAAACACAGACCCAAACACAGACTCAAACACAGACCCAAACACAGACCCAAACACAAACCCAAACACAGACCCAAACACAAACCCAAACACAAACACAAACCCAAACCCAAACACAGACTCAAACACAGACTCAAACACATACCCAAACACAGACCCAAACACAAACCCCAAAAAAAACAAAAAACAATAACTTTGTTAAAAAACGGAGCTAGTATTAATTTTTTTTTTACATCTCACGGAAGTCCTTAGATTTTTTGCCACCTTAGGGTGGCTAACACTAACTGCACTAATTGTAGTTGTAGTTTTAGTTGTCTCTTCTTCTTTCCTGCACTCTTTTAACCTTTTATATATTGATTTTTTTTTTAGATTTAACTTTTATTATTATGTCATTTTTCAGAATTTATATACTTTTGGGAGATATTTCCGGGAAACACTCTACGTAGTACAAAAGATCATCCACCCTTCATTCAAGAAAAATGTTGTAGTCCGGGTGCCAGACCATTTGCTTTATTATAGACTATTTATCGGTTAAGATGCAAGATTCTATTAGGAAAACAGGGGGTAAAGGTATTACATTTTGTAGTTGGAATGTCAAGGGTGTTAATGAACCAATTAAAAGAGGTAAAGTACTTTCACATTTAAAATCTATTGATGCAGACATAATGTTCCTTCAGGAAACTCATCTAAAAAATGTAGCACATAATAGACTGAAAGGCAAATGGATTGATAAAGTATTTCATTCATCGTTCCCCTTTAAATCAAGATGTGTTGCTATTTTAATTCGTAAGGGTATACCATTTATTCCTCTATAGTCGACACTGAAGGTAGATATGTTATATTAGTGGGAGAACTATATTCTACAAAATTGATATTGGTGAATGTCTATGCACCAAATTTTGATAATCCGTTATTTAAAAAATATATATTTAATACCATTCCAGAATTTGGACAATATAACTTGATAATTGGAGGAGATTTAAATTGTACATTAGATCCTTATTTGGATAGATCTTCAACTCAAAGGAAAACAAAATCCAAGTCGTGTGAATTATTAAACTCTTATATAAATAGTGCAAATATAAAAGATGTTTGGAGGATTGATAATCCTTCAGGCCGAGAGTATTCATTTTATTCACCAGTGCATAAAACTTATTCAAGAATTGACTATTTCTTGGTGGACTCCAAACTTATTCCATATACGTATAATTCAAAATATCATAATATTATTATATCCGATCATGCCCCTTTAACATTTAGGGTAAAACTCCAAGGAGTAACGGGGAAACAGACTAATTGGAGATTTAATCCGCAAATCTTCAATGAAAAAGCATGTTATGACTATCTTAAATCGCAATTTCAGACTTTTTTTTAACGCAAATGACCTTCCTGAAACACCTGCGTCCCTGTTTTGGGAAACATTTAAAGCGTTTGTGAGAGGATGTATTATTGCTTTTCAAGCGTCTCAAAATAAGAAGAAGCGAGCTGAACAACATGACCTAGAAAGTCAGATAAAACAGTTAGACATAACAAATGCCATCGCTCCCTCTATTGAAATACATAATAAAATTGCAGCTCTCAAATATAAGTTAAATTATATTCTCTCAGCTCATATTTTAAGGCTTTTTCAATATACTAAACAAAAACATTTTGAATTTGGAGATAAACCACAGAAATTGCTTGCACGTCAACTCCGTAAATTAGAAGATGATTCTACAATTCATAAAATTAGATCAGAAAATGGAGATTTGCTTAAATTACCTAAGGATATTAATCAGAGATTTTTGCAATTTTATCAGTCATTATATTCATCAAAAATAACAGATAGTTCTGCGCAGATGCAAAACTTTTTGCAGGAATGTAACCTTCCTGGTTTGAATGTGAGTGATAGAAATTTACTGGGCGCAGAAATAACTATGAAAGACGTTGAAGAGACCATTAAATCCATGAAAAATGGGAAGACTCCTGGCCCTGATGGCTTAAATAATGAATTTTATAAAATTTTTAGTGATTTGATCTCTCCACGTTTGCAAACTGTATATAGTCACGCCTTTAAACAACAGAGATTACCACAAACTCTGACTGAATCAACAATAATCCTCATTCCTAAAAAAGATAAGGATTCTGAAGCCCCTGGTTCGTATAGGGCGATAGCTCTTTTAAATACTGATCAGAAGATATTAGCGAAAATCTTAGCTCAGAGATTAAGTCTAGTTATAGATAAATTGATACACCCCGATCAATCAGGCTTTATAGCCAAACGATATTCATTTTTCAACTTGAGACGCTTGTTCAATATAATTTATTCAAATAGACTATTAAATGAAGATTTAGCAATCATCTCGCTAGATGCTGAAAAAGCATTTGATCAAGTAGAATGGCCCTATCTTTTCTCAGTGATGGAAAAATTTCAACTAGGTGAAAATTTTTGTTCATGGGTGAAACTTTTATATACATCCCCAACAGCTAGAATATTAACTAATCAAATGCTGTCATCTAAATTTCATTTATTTAGGGGTTGTAGACAAGGATGTCCACTATCACCGCTTCTATTTGCCCTTATTATAGAACCACTTGCTGAGAGTATTAGATCAAATTCAGATATTCATGGCTATAACACTAAACATACAACCAATAAAATTTCTTTATATGCGGATGATGTATTAATATATATTACAAAGCCAGAAATTAGCATTCCGAATTTATTAAATCTCATAACTCAATTTGGTTCATTTTCAGGGTATAGAATTAACTGGTACAAAAGTGAAATTATGCCAATAATGGAGCATAATCCGGCCATACTTCAACAATTTCCTTTTAAAATTGCCTATGAAAAGTTTAAATATCTTGGAATTTACGTGACTAGGAAATATACTTCTTTATTTAAATTAAATTTTCCTCCTTTACTCACTAAATTACACAGAAATATCCAATTTTGGAAAACACTCCCTATATCATTAGTTGGTCGTAGTAATGCTATAAAGATGATCTTTCTTCCACAGCTACTATACTTATTTCAAGCAATTCCGATCTATCTTCCAAAAAAGTTTTTTTTAAAAATTGATTCAATTGTTACTAATTTTATTTGGGACTACAAGACTCATAGAATAAATAAAAGACATCTATGTAAGTCTAAAATTAATGGAGGAATTGCTTTACCTAACTTTTTATTTTATTATTGGGCGGTTAATATTAAAAATATAACCTGCTGGTTGGATGATTCTGATCAACAACCGGATTGGTTAAAGATGGAGAAAGAGGATTGTTTACCATTTGATATTGGTGCGATCCTCTTAGCTCCAATAAATTTAAATAAAAAAACATATGGAGGTAATCCCATTATACACAGTGTTATCCGTACCTGGAAACAATTAAAGCTTACGTTAAAATTGAGTAAATTATCTGTTTTCCTTCCTATTGCGAATAATCCTTCTTTTAAACCGTCTGTCTTAGATAGAGGATTTGCTCAATGGAAAAGTTATGGAATTAAAAGGGTGGGAGATCTTTATCATAAGGGAACTTTTCTTTCTTTTCAGGATTTACAGCAGAAGTACGGATTACATGTTAATAATTATTTTAGATATTTACAACTTAGAGATTATGTAAAATCACACATGCAAGAATATAAGTTTAGAGGTCCAGAAACACTTGATGTATGCCTGAATCGACATTATAATTCAAATAAATTAATATCCTTTATTTACAATACTCTCCTTGACACTGACATTCCGTCATCAGAATCTTATAGACGAGCATGGGAGGACGAATTGAATCAATTTATAATGCAAGATATATGGGATGAAAGTTTACAACATATACATCAATGTTCATTGAATACTAGACATTCCTTAATACAATTTAAAATAATACATAGATTACATTATTCGAAGACGAAATTAAATAGGATTTTTCCTAGTATCTCTCCTATTTGTGATAAATGTCAATTTCAAGAAGCTAATTTAACTCATATTTTCGTAACTTGTATAAAAATGCAAAACTTCTGGTTGGAGATTTTTAAAATAGTTTCTAAAGTTATTAATAAAAAATTAGATATGGATCCAAAATTAATTATATTAGGATTATCAGAACATACTACAAATTTTACAGCAAGTCAGGTACATTTTCTTGATTACAGTCTAATAACTGCGAAAAAATTAATACTTAAATTTTGGAAAAAACCAATAACCCCCACAATTAAAATGTGGACTACGGAAATGACAGAGACCCTGCATTTGGAAAAAATAAGGTTTGCCTTAATCGACAAACCTGAGTTGTTTTTAAAAATATGGTCTCCATTTATTGAATTTTTAGAAAAGTAAATGGGTTTGGCACAGGACTAAAATAAAAAATTTAAATTAAAAGTTGAAACTTGAGTTAGGGGTTGGATGTACAACTGTGGTTATTGTCTCCCGGATCTACTCCCTTTAATTTTTATTGTTAGATCCTTTTTTTAACCCTCTTATTCTCTCTCCCCAAGTTTATAGGTTTTTTTTTCATTTTTACTTTCTCTCTTCAAAAATTTAAAAATTGAAGCTATGTAAGAACTTTGTAACAAATGTGTTTTTTTATTTCTATTTGTACATATGCTTTTCAAAAATAAAAAACATTTTAATTAAAAAAAAAAAAAGAACCAAACCCTATGGTACTGTTCATCATTTGCGATGAACTCAACCAATCTCACCTCAGGAATGCACAGGTAACTAAAATCAACATCTCTCTCTCTCCCCCAGCCCACCCCCCTCGGCAGGGCTTAAGCACTCTGGCCTACACGACCAGTAAGTATGCCTGCCGTTCCATTTGTCGCTCTATTTGTCATCCGATCATTTATTGGTGGTGCTCCTGCTGGCTTTCAGAAAGATTTAAGAACGAAGCACCAACGAAAAGAGCAACACAGCAGTGGTCTAAGGAGACCAGGGGTCTCCATTAGGTCTGCCCTCAGTCGATGAAGTGGAACTCTTATTAAGCTATTTGCAGTTTTACAGAGCGAATGCACAGTAATCGGTCCGATTGCATAATCGTTGCGGAACATTGAGTTAATATGAAAGCGAATTATCAGGAAATCAACTCAATCGAAGTCCGGGCTGCATACAAAGACTGCGGCAAACCTCAATAATGAGCAGTTAATGGACGACGAAACAAATCTCCATCATCAAACAATACAAATCTTTCATGTCAAAGGAGAATACAAATGCAGTAATCTTGAATAAAGAGACATAACTCAGCGGGTCATGCAGCATCCGTAGAAGCAGCTGACGTAAGTTGAAGATTCGAGGCCATGAGACGGAGCACAAGGCATCAATGATTAGAAAGTTGGAAAGTAAATGATTGGGCCGATCAGTAACAACATGTGAATGTTCCTGTGTAGCGTAGTGCATGGCTGGGGATCAGAGTGAAGATGTTCCGTCTGCCTGTACGGGAGGACTGGATAAAGCTCATGATGGAACAGATGGGGAGTGAGAAGAGAGGTTCCACTGAATGGAATAGACAGAGAGCAGGTGGTGAACAGAGTGGCGTCACTTGGTGTTAAATGTTATCTGGGCATGTTGGGATCTGTCCTCGTCTGGGGTAGGAATCTGCAATAAAGGCATCAGGAAGATGCACTTCCGTTTACAAGGCAACGGATCAGGAATGGAAATTCCATCCCGATGCACAGACGACCTCACAGTGAATAATAATTGCTTATGGGATCCATTTTACTCCAGAACCCCTTCCTGCATCATTTATAGGTTCAAGGTGAATGTGGAAAAGATTAGTATGAAACTGATGGGTAACTTTTTCACGCAAAGGATGGTGGATGTATGGAACAAGCTGCCAGAGGAGGTCGTTGAGGCAGGAACTGTCCAAACATGTAAGAAGCAGTTAGACAAGTACATGGATCGGACAGATTTGGAGGCATATGGGCCAAACGCGGCCAGGTGGGAGTCGTGTAGCTGGAACATGTTGGCCGGTGTGGGCAAGTTGGGCCGAATGGCCTGTTTCCACTCGGTATCATTCTATGACTCTATGAGTCTATGCATGAATTGCTATCGGAATTAAGTATCTGTTCTCTCTGAAGGCAGATTTCCCGTGCACTGGGAATGTTGCTGTGATCGGAATCGAACCCCGGCCACCTGCTCGGGATTCAACTGGTGAGGCACCGTTGCCGATTGATGAAAGGAGACGCACAAATAGCACAGTGTTTCCCCCGGAGCGGGAGCCGGAATAATGACAATCTGATGAAAAAACTCAGGAAACATAAAACGCGGCCGGACGCCTTGAGACCAGCGGTCCGCGGTCTGTCGAGGGAAGTATTCGGTTTCATCAAGAAATGCACGTGACGGCTGTTTATCAATAGAGACATTTAGGTCTCGCCCTAATCAGAATGCTTTGGATGAAAAGGGAGATTCACACTTGGTTAATGTCCTGATCTGAGGCTTTGAAGCAAGATGACCCTGAACGGAACACGAAGGACAAGTGTGATCTCCGCAAGTCAAACAGGGATAAGAGGATTCCAAATCAGGCTGGGCGCTCAATTCAAGCAAGCGGATGCCTTGCGACTGCATTGGCTCTGATGACCACCACTGTTTACGAGCCGAACAATGCATCTCTACTGTTGGATAACCCGCTTTGAACAGGGAAACACTGCTTCATCAATGCGTATTCACCCACCACCCGATGGTTCTGTCTAATATATCCCGATGGCAGAGATCATAAAGCATGGAGGCATATAGCGCGCAAACAGGCCGTGCCGCCCAACATCCACGTGTCGATTAAAATGGACCATCTGATCTAATTCGGTTTGCCCATATCCCCGAAAACCTTTCCAAACCGTGTACCCGTCCAAATGTCCTTCACATTGTTTGTGCCTCAGCATGTTTCTGGGCAGGTCGTTTCACATTTCTTCAATCCTCTGAATGAAATAGTTGCCCCTCACGTTTATATTAAACTTTAACACCTCTCACCTTAAACCCATGCCCTATTGTGCTTGATTTTCCTACTCTGTTAAATAGACTGTGCATTCACTCCATTCATTCCTCTCTTACCCTTTTCGCCTGTAGAGGTCACCTCTCAGGCCCCTGTGCTCCTAGGCATAAAGTCCAAACCTGTCCAACCAAGCCCTATAGCCCAGGCCCTCGAGTGCTGGCAACATTTTCATCAATCAAGCATGATGGCATCTTTCACGAAGATCAATTCCCGGTGAGCGGTCGGTCTGAACGAACCATCTGGCCCGGTTTTGATATCGTGCGCCTTTCAACGTATTCGCCGCCATCTGTAAACATTGGTTTGGTGTCAGTTGCAAACATACTAACTATGGGCGCACAGGTAGAGTTGCTGCCTGACAACGCTTGCAGCTGAAGACCCGGGTTCGATTCCGACTACGGTGTGTCTGTTCGCGGTTCGTACGTTCCCCCGTGAGTTTTCCTCGAGATTGTTGGTTTCCTTCCACACTCCAAAGACCTACAGGTTTGTTGGTTAATTGGCTTGGTATGAGCCAAGTGCATGTAGGGTTGAGTTAATATGCGGGGATCGCTGGTTAGAGCGGACTCAATGGACCGAAGGGCCTGTTTCTGCGCTGTAATTTAGACTGTGGCAAAGGACAGTGATCAGCAGGTGATGGAAGAGGATAAAACAAATATCTTCCACCGACCCAGAAACAAAGTTTCGTATCAAAAGGGAATAAAGATACTAAACCTGGAATCTTGAATCATGGAGGAACTCAGTTGGTCAGCGTGTGAGCTCTCTCGATAGCGAGATAGCGAGATAACTAGG